>NW_026858860.1:0-52500 GCF_026571515.1 Ruditapes philippinarum
ACTTTAGTAGAGGACCCATAGATGATATTATATACCAAATATCAAAGCTCTAAGCCTTGTACCTCCAGATAAGAAGTTTTTTTTTTACTATATGTACATAGTGAAAATCAATGACCCCTGTGCCAATTTTGACCCCAGGGCTTTAATTTGTATAATTTTGCTAGAGGTTCACTACACAATGTTTCATGCAAAAAATCTTAACTCTAGCCTTTGTAAATTTAGCGAAGATGAGTTTTTAAGTTTTTACTATATATATATAAGGAAAACCTATGGCCCCCGGGGCGGGGCTAGAGGCAAAATTTGAACAACTTAGGTAGAGTACCTATAGATGATATCATTTAACAAATATTAAAGCTCTAAGCCTTGTACCTTCAGACAATAAGATTTTTTACTATATGTATATATTGAAAATCGATAATACCCGGGGCGGGGGCAATTTTGACCCCAGGGCTATAATTTGAACAATCTTGCTAGAGGTTCACTTCACAATGTTTAATGCAAAATATCTAACCTCTAGCATTTGTCAATTGCTAGAAAAAGTTTTTTTAAAGTTTTTACTATATACATATAAGAAAAACCAATGACCCCCGGGGCGGGGCCGATTGTGACCCCAGGGCTATAATTTGAACAATCTGGGTAGAGGTCTACTAGACAATGCCTTATGCAAAATATCTAAGCTCTAGGCCTTTTTGGTCTTTACAAGAAGGTATTTTAAGTTTTTACTATATGTATATGAAGTGAAAATCAATGACCCCTGGGGTGGGGCCGATTTTGACCCCAGGGCTATCATTAAAACAATCTTGGTAAGGGTCTACCAGACAATGCCCTATGCAAAATATCTAAGCTCGGGGCCTTTTGAGTCTTTACATGAAGGTGGTTTAAGTTTTTACTATATGTACATATAGTGAAAATCAATGACCCCCCGGGGCAGGGCCGATTTTGACCCCAGGGATATAATTTGAACAATCTTGGTAGAGGTCTACCAGACAATGCTTTATGCAAAATATCTAAGCTCTAGGCCTTTTGGGTCTTTACAAGAAGATTTTTTAAAATTTATTCTTATAATTCCTTTTGGTTGCCATGGCAACCAGATTTCTGCATGGAATGAAATTCTTTGAACAACTTTGGAAGCCCTTCACCCAAGGATCAATCCTGCCAAGTTTGGTTGAAATTGGACCAGTGGTTTTTCACAAGAAGATTTTTGAAGTTCACTATATAATCTATATAACACACACACACACACAGGTGAATCGCTATATGCCACCGCATCGCAGATGCTGCGGTGGCATAATAAAAATACGCAAAGTATGCTAGACTAAAGTCATTTCAATTATTTCAATTTGAGTATAAAATGTATTCTACTAAATCATATATTAAACATTCAATGAACTCAAACAATGATAACATTAATTTAAATGAGATTAATACTCACGGAAATATCAGCTACTCGTACTTTCGGTTGGGTAATAAGGAGAATTCCTTCATAATCGGCCACAGGCTTTGTATGGAAGAAAAGATGGTGGGGAGAAGGTAAGACGTATTTTATTGAAGCAACACTTGGATCAGCTGTTGGATATTCCACTGTCTTGCAACTTCCAGTGATTTTTAATGTCTGCGATACATCTCCAGCTTGACATTCATTGACAATATTAACAGCTAGTTTAAGCAACGACGAGTGATCAATGTGGTCAGCTAAGGTTGAATGTAAATCTGTAATGATATAGTATATTGACTGTACTGTTTAAAGAATACACCTCTTGTACATGATGTATTACATGTTTATCGACCAAAGACTCAGCAATATTATTTTTAGACTAGAACTATGAGAGTAGGATGTGTCCCATTGTGAACAGTATAGCTGTCACTTAGGCATTTGCTTCTTAAATATAGGTTATTTATAAATACCACTCTTACAATGTACATGTATCTTGAACTTTAGTAGCATTTGAACTGATTGTAACAATGTTACATCAGGATTGAGGTATTTTGAATAGCTTTTAATGTGTAGGAGAATTGGCCCCAACAAAAACTAGAACTGCCACTATCATGGCGTGAATACCCCCGCATACCACTTTGTCAGAATTAACAGTGGCCATTTAGAGCTCAAGGACAACCTCCCTGCCAAATCTGAGGTTACTTAGCCAGTGCATTGCTAAGTTATGTATTCTACATGCTTCAAATGTGAAAATGTCAAAATCAATACATTGCGGACAGGACATTCTTAAGCAATTGAGAAGAAAAGCTTTTTTTTTGTCAAGGTCCCTGTGACCTTGACCTTTGACCCAGTGACCTTAAAATCAATAGGGGTCACCTTATAGTCATGATCAACATCCATGCCAAATATGAAGACTGTGGGTCAAAGGAATCTTAAGTTAATGGGTGGACAAACTTTTTGAAGTCAAAGTTGCTATGACCTTGACCTTTGATTCAGTGACCTCAAAATCAAAAGGGGTCATCTACTAATCATGACTAACCTCCATTCCAAATATGAAGACTGTGGGTCATAGGAATCTTAAGTTATTGGGCGGACAAGCTTTTTGAAGTCAAGGCCCCTGTGACCTTGACCTTTGACCTGGTGACCTCAAAATCAATTGGGGTCATCTACTAATCATGACTAACCTCCATGCCAAATATGAAGACTGTGGGTCAAAGGAATCTTAAGTTATAGGGCGGACAAGCTTTTTGAAGTCAAGGCCCCTGTGACCTTGACCTTTGACCTGGTGACCTCAAAGTCAATGGTGGTCATCTACTAATCATGACTAACCTCCATGCCAAATATGAAGACTGTGGGTCAAAGGAATCTTAAGTTATTGGGCCGACAAGCTTTTTGAAGTCAAGGCCCCTGTGACCTTGACCTGGTGACCTCAAAATCAATAGGGGTCATCTACTAATCACGACTTACCTCCATGCCAAATATGAAGACTGTGGGTCAAAGGAATCTTAAGTTATTGGGCGGACAAGCTTTTTGAAGTCAAGGCCCCGTTTTGACCTTGACCCCAAAACCAATAGGGGTCATCTACTAATCATGACTAACCTCCATGCCAAATATGACGACTGTAGGTCAAAGGAATCTTAAGTTATTGGGCGGACAAGCTTTTTGAAGTCAAGGCCCCTGTGACCTTGACCTTTGACCTAGTGACCTCAAAATCAATAGGGGTCATCTACTAATCATGACTAACCTCCATGCCAAATATGAAGACTAAGGGTCAAAGGAATCTTAAGTTATTGGGTGGACAAGAAAAAACCGACGGACGGCCGGACAGCCGGACGGACGGACGAGCTGATTCCAGTATACCCCCCTTACAACTTTGTTGTGCGGGGGTATAATAAAGTTTAACTAGAACTATCACTAAATGTGATTAATACCCCCGCAAGACTGCTTAGAAAATGAGGGTGTTACTAAGTAACAGAATACCTTGTAAAACAATTGAAATACAGTTATGGTTGTGGGCAATTAAAGATAGTTGTGGTTCTTGTATGTTGCATTTCCTTTCAATGTGGTTGGCCATTGATGAAGTTTTATTGAATTACTCTGCAATTTGTCAAGAAAGACAAGGAAAAGAAACAAAGGGCAATAACTCTATAAATACTGAAGTTGGAGGTATGCTATTGTACACTGCACTTCCTCTCATTTTGACCAATTTTTGTATGAAGTTGTATTGAATTCCAACTAAAAGTTTTCAAGTTACCATATAAGTGTTTTTTTCTGCGGGCTCCAAATTCTGCGGTTTTTCCAAATTTTGGCGTGTTTTTATTTCTGCGGACTTTATTTCTACGGCACATTCTTTTGACAAAACGAGATTTAAATTCTGCGACTCATCTCATCAAAGTCTAAGTCACATTTGACCCTATCTATTATATTTGCATGTACACATTCGCATTTGTTTATCGTCGTCACCGCAAAACTGTAAAGTAATTACAAACAATTATATTGTTTGCTTGCAAACAAATATAATGCGCAACAATAGAAAGGTATACATCTTTGATCAGGGTAAAGTGACGTGTGAAAAATATACCCCGGTAGTATCTTTAATTTAATAAAAATGATAGTTTACCGTAAATCAGATGACAATTAAAGTAAAAGTACAACGATTATTCAGCAGTATAAGGGTTGGAATGGTTTTTAAATTAGCATAGTTAACAATAAGTACGTCCTTACAAACACATATTACTTACTTAGCCGACAGCACTTTGAACAACTTGAAAACCTGCTGTTATAATCTATTAGTTGTTATTACTTTAGATGAAACAGGTCACAATGTAGGATACATATCTTAGCAGAAAAGAGAAATATTCTGCGGTTTTTAGCTCGACTATTCGAAGAATATGAGAGCTATTGTAGTCGCCCCGGCGTCGGCGTCAGCATCGGCGTCGGCGTTGGTTAAAGTTTTTTGTAAAGTCAAATATCTCAATCAT
Organism: Ruditapes philippinarum; assembly: GCF_026571515.1. NCBI lineage: Eukaryota > Metazoa > Mollusca > Bivalvia > Venerida > Veneridae > Ruditapes > Ruditapes philippinarum. Next base: position 4,417 of record NW_026858860.1, read on the forward strand.
TACTTGAGATATTCAATTGAAACTTACAATACTTATTTATAGTAACAAGGTACATCATATTGACAAGTTGGATAACTCTGCCTACAATATTGACAGAATTATGCCCCTTTTTAACTTAGAAATTTTGGTTAAAGTTTTTTGTAAAGTCAAATATCTCAATAATTACTTGAGATATTCAATTGAAACTTGCAATACTTATTTATAGTAACAAGGTACATCAGATTGACAAGTTAGATAACTCTGCCTACAATATTGACAGAATTATGCCCCTTTTTAACTTAGAAATTTTGGTTCAAGTTTTTTGTAAAGTCAAATATCTCATTTATTGCTTGAGATATTCAATTGAAACTTACAATACTTATTTATAGTAACAATGTACATCAGATTGACAAGTTGGATAACTCTGCCTACAATATTGACAGAATTATGCCCCTTTGGAACTTAGAAATTTTGGTTAAAGTTTTTTTGTAAAGTCAAATATCTCAATTATTGCTTGAGATATTCAAATGAAATTTAAAATACTTTTTTATAGTAACAATGTACATCAGTTTGCAAAATTGCATAACTCTGCCTGCAAAATTTGAAGAATTATTTGCCCCTTTGAAACTTAGAAATTTTGGTTAAAGGTCTTCAAAGATATTTACTTGAAACTTTACACATGCACTTAGGGTCATAATTGGAGGGTCATAATTGTATGTCACTGACCAAGTTCCATAACTCTATCTTGCATTAAGGCTGATTCATATCCCCTTTTCTACTTAATCTCTTGGTTAATGTTTACATGCAAGTTTTACATATCTCAATAACTATTAAAGATATTTATTTAAAACTTCACATATGTATTTAGGGTCATAATTGTAGGTCACTGACAAAGATCCATAATTCTATCTTGCATTTAGGATGATTTTTCTCCCCTTTTTCAACTTAGAAATTCATGGTAAAGTTTTGCTTGTAAGCTGTTATCTCAATTACTACTGAAGGGTTTGTGCCCTTTTTTGGGACAATTTTATGCATTCATAATAATAAAGCAGTGATTTACTTGATAAAACATCTTAATTAGAAGCCTATGTACCTTTTCTGTCAAATTTATGTATTCATAGGTAATTAGTATTATTATACTCAATAAAACAACCTTGTGACATTACCTTCCGAATAGTCAAGCCAATACTGTATAATTAGACTCTCTCTAAGGCCTATAACATGAATTTATTAAAAAAAAATTAGACCTTTTGTGATCTTAAAAAAATTTAACATTATCAAGGCTCTTTTACTATCAAGCACTTAGAATAGTCGAGCGTGCTGTCCTACTGACAGCTCTTGTTATTTCTGCGGTGCCGAAACTGACCGCAGAAAACGCAGAAATAAAGTCACTGCAGAAAAAAACACTTATACGGTATGCACAGGACAAAAAAGTAACAAATGGCAATAACTGTAATTAGTCCAAAAAGAGTTATGGTTCTTGTGCACTGCACTTTATCTCACTGTCCTTGACCATTGTATAAAATTTCATTGAATTCAAACCATTAATTTTCAAGTTATGCAATTGACAATAAAAAGTAACAAAGGGCAAAAACTTTTAAATGAGTCAAGAAAAAGTTATGATTTCTGTACACTGTGTTTCCTCTCAATATACTTGACCATTGTATAAAATAGTATTGAATTGCAACTAGTAGTTTTCAAGTTATGCTCTGGACAAGAAAAAAGCAATGGAAAAGTAACAAAGGGCAACAAGCAATTATCATAGTATTGCAAGCAATCCATAAGTCCCCTACCGGTAAGAACCCCAGCAACAATCTGATGGGCCATTGGCCATTCAATTTTACCAGTGAATGAATGACATAAATGAACTTAAATCTTTTGAGTTCTAAGTTTGCCTATACCATAGTTAAATGTGTTAAGTTTCCCTGCCTAGTAAGGAAATTATGTTTATACAACAGATAATCAAAAGGTCCAATTTTCTCAGGATGAATAAGTATAACTAATGTTTCAACTTTTCTCTATTTTAAGTAAATTTGTTGGAAAAAATCTTTTAAAATGATCTCAGGAAACAGTTTTTATGAACAGACAGATAAACAGACAGACAGACTGAAGGAGACTCTTGAGTTATTTTTTTAAACATCCCTGTTACCAAAATATAACATATTTTAATACAAAATTCTTAAAGAGGAGATAACTCTTGAAATAACAATGCTAGATTTATGAACATTGATGTGAGTTTTACTTTAAGTTTAAAGATACATGATTGTACCTATTATAGTCACAAAGAAGATAAGTAAAAAAAAATAACAATTTTCATATATAGCATTAACTATAATGTATAGTAAGTAACAAACATGAAAATTAAAAACAAAAATATAATGTAGGTGTTAATTAATAATGAATGTTTATTTTGAATTTGAAGAAAATCCATGAAGAAATAAGAAAGTTAAAGAATGAATAAGATAAATTCAAAGTTTAAGGAGGAGATAATTTTGGAAAAATGGATTTGGATTTATAAACCTTGTCATATTATTATAATGTGGGATTTTAAAGTAAATCTTATAGGGAATGAAGAAGTTGGAGTAAAACATACCAATTCTCGAAAAAAATTTAAGTTCAAGGGGGACATAACTCTAGAAATGGTCTTGCTAGAGTATTTAACCTTCTCAGAAATGTTGAGTGATAATAATAAACATATATGTGAAGTTTGAAGTAGATACACTAAGAAATAAAGAAGTTATTTAAAAAAGACAACATTTTTTCTTAAAAATTCTAAGTTCAAGGGAGGTATTTCTGATAATTTTTGTGCTAGAGTTGTAAACCTTGTCACATATGATGTGGTTGATGACCAGAAACTTATATTTAAAGTTTGAAGTAAACACCTTAAGAAATAAAGAACTTATAGTGAAAAGGGGTAAAAATTCAAATCAGAAATCTTAAAAATCAGTCTATTTGTTGCATTAGCAACCAGAATTTTCAACATAGGAAGGTGAGAAAAAGATGTGCATAATTTCCAGACTGCCATCTAACCATATTTCAAGTTTCATAAAAATATTTTCAGTACTTTTTGAGTTATTACTGGATCCAGTTTATGTGTAAAATTTGCCATATTTTCAGTCTTTTTGTTGCCATAGCAACCAGAATTTTCAACATAGGAAGAAAAGAAAAAGACATGCATAATCTCAATACTGCCATTTATCCATATATCAAGTTTCATAAAAATATTTTCAGTACTTTTTGCATTAACGCGGGATCCAGTTTTGTGGACAGACGGACAGAGGGTAAACGTGAAGTCCCCCCCAGTTAAACCGGTAGGGGACTAATAACTCTATAATTACTCTGGAAAGAGTTATAGTTCTTGTGCACTGCACTTCCTCTTATTGTGCTTGATCATTGTATGAAGTTTTTTTTATTCCAACCAGTATGTTTTAAGTTATGCTCTGGACAAGGAAAAGTATCAAAGGGCAATAACTCCTAATTTGTCAAAATGGTGTTATGGTTCTTGTGCACTGCACTGCCTCTCAATGTGCTTGACAACTGTATGAAGTTGTATTGAATTCCAACCAGTAGTTTTCAAGTAATGGTCCGGACAAGGAAAAGTAACAAAGGGCAATAGCTCTGTAATTAGTCAAGATGGAGTTATGGTTCTTGTGCACTGCACTTCCTCTAAATGTGCTTGACCATTGTACGAAATTATATTGAATTCCAACCATTTGTCTTCAAGTTATGCTCCGGACAAAAAAGCAATGAAAAAGTAACAAAGGGCAATTACTCTGTAATTATTCAAGATGGAGTTATGGTTCTTGTGCACTGCACTTCCTCTCAATGTGCTTGACCATTGTATGAAGTTATATTGAATTCCAATCAATAGTCTTCAAGTTATGGTCCGGACAAAAGAAAGCAATCGAAAAGTAACCAAGGGCAATAACTCTGTAATTGCTTTAGATAAAGTTATTGTTCTTGTGCACTGCACTTCCCCTTATTGTGCTTGACAATTGCATGAAGTTGTTTTGAATTCCAATCAGTAATTTTCAAGTAATGCTCCAGACAAGGAAAAGTAACAAAGGGCAGTAACTCTGTAATTAGTCAAGATAGAGTTATGGTTCTTGTGCACTGCACTTCCTCTCAATGTGCTTGACCATTGTATGAAGTTATATTGAATTCCAACCATTAGTCTTCAAGTTATGGTCCTGACAAAAGACAGCAATGGAAAAGTAACAAAGGGCAATAACTCTGTAATTACTTAAAGGGACTCCACTGAGGTTTAAAAGCCTAAAAACATAACATTTGAATTTCTTACATACATGCACTGGGGCACTTTAAACAGAAATATATGCACAGATAGTAAAGAAATATACTTTGAAATAAATTGAAAATCGTATTTTTATGCTATTCTTATCCCGTTTTGAGTGAAAAGCGTTTAAACGTCTTTCTTTGAAAAGTAACAAAGGGCAATAACTCTGTAATTAGTCAAGATGCAGTTATGGTTCTTGTGCACTGCACTCAATCCTCTCAATGTGCTTGACCATTGTATGAAGTTATATTGACTTCCAACTATTTAAAATTTTCAAGTTATGCTCCGGACAAGGAAAATGCAACGGATCGCTGGACCGACTGACCACCAGGTGACTCCTATATACCCCCCAAACTTCATTTCAAGGGTATAATAATTAAGAAGGGCAATAACTCTAAAATCATGAAGTACAGAGTAACGGTTTTTATGCACTGCACTTTTTCTCAGTGAGATTTATCATCCTATTAAGTTTCATGTCCATGTCCATAACTTTTATATTTCTGTGAGGAGAAATGGCCCGGACAAGAGTGAAATATGAAAAACAAAGGGCAATAACTCAAAAAAAAAGTAGTGCAGAGTACCAGTTTTTGTGCACTGCACTTTTTCTTAATAAGATCTATCATCCTATGAAGTTTCAAGTCCATTGCTTATATAGTTTTGGAGAAATGGCCCAGACAAAAGTAAAGTATGAAAATTAACAAAGGGCAATAACTCAAAAATTAAGAAGCACAGAGTAATGATTCTTGTGCACTGCACTTTGGGTCATTGAAAGAAGCATGCATACCAAGTTTGGAACAATCCAACTTACAAAGACTGAGTTATGCTCTGGACAAGGGGACGCCGTCGACAATGACGCCAACAAAAGTACCACTTACATGGCGACACAAAAAAGAATATACCAATAACCAACAATAATGTATAGGATCTTATTTGTAATAACTCAAAATGAACTTCAATGAAACAAATTAAGAAAACTCTGAACTAACTTTCCCGACAGATTCATAAAAATCTATTAAGATGACAACTTTAGATTCCTTTAATGAATTACTTGACTAATTTTAGCCAAAACAATACATTTTCAACTTTTTTTTTCATTAAAATACAACAATTGATTATAGACAAGGCAGTCTGAAGGACAGCTAAATCCCCTTCCTCATTGAACATAAATGTGTACTTTTTGACCTTTTACCAACCACGACCTTGATGTTATGCCATGCATATCATAAGCACATAGTCTCATGATGGTGATTATTTGTGCCATGTTATTTAAAATCTTCCATAAAGTAAAAAGTTATGGAGAACATATAAACTTGACATTGGGGGAAGCAACCTGGATGTTAAACTCTGCAGATTGTGTCATGGTGGTGATCATTTGTGCCAAGTAATTTTAAAACCTTTGAATTGTCAATAAGTTATAGAGTGGGCATGAAAAATAGATGTTTTTTTACATTGGACCTTTGAGTGTGACTCTGAACTTCAGGGTTGTGACTTGATTATTATGCTCTGCCAATGGTGTCATAATGGTGATCATTTCTGCTAAGTTATCTTAAAAAAAATTGCAGCGGTTTAAATGTTTTGGACAGACTAGAAATGTAGACTTTCTAACTTTTTACCTGTAAGTGTGAACTTGACCTTGGGTGTAGCAGTTCAATTATTGCACTCTGCAAATAGTCTCATAATGCTGGTCACTAAATGTTCCAAGTTATCTAAAAAAACTTTTCAGTGGTTTAAAAGATTTTGAGCGGACACAAATTGTATACACTAGACCTGTAAATGTGACCTTGACCTTGGGGATAGCAACCCAATTATTACGCTCTGCACACTGTCTCATAATGGTTATCACTTGTGCTAAGCTATTTAAAAAAAGAAAACAGAGGTTTTAAAAAGTTATGGAGGGGACACGAAATGTAGACTTTCATACATTTGACCTTTAAGTGACCCAATTATTGAGCTCTACACATCTTCTCATTAGAGTGATCACTTGTGCCAAGTTATTTTAAAAGAAAATTAAGCGGTTTAAAATTTATGGAGCGGACACGAAAATTAATGTAGACTTTTTTATTATGAAATAAAAAAATTTTAACATTTGATCTTTAAGTGTGACCTTGACCTTGGGGGTAGCAAACCAATTATTATGAACTGCACAACGCCTCATTATGGTGATCACTTATGCCAAGTTATTTCTAAAAAATTTCAGCAGTTTAAAAGTTATAGAGTGACACAAAAGTGTTAAGAATGGACTGATAGAAGGACAGAGGGACGGACTGACAGACGGAGGCCATTCCTATAATCCCCTTTCTACTACACGGAAGGGGATTAAAAATGAAGAAGGTCATGTAATATATAAAATTACATAGAGAGGTAAACATTTCAGTTGAAAACACTTCAAATTCTGAAGTATTTGTATAGCTCATACCTGAAGCAGGTTCATCTCCTATTTCCACTTCGACAGTAGTTCCACCTTTTCCATCACTGACAAAGTTCAAAATAATGACCTTCGTCAGCGGAATATTCAAGAGAGCCGCCAAATTTTCAACCAAATTATAGCCATTGAAATCATCAACTGTTACTGTAGGCAGACTAATTGACATGATGACAGCGTCAGGAGATATGATGTCAATCTGTTCCGGGCCCTTTATTATAAACTGGATCTTCTTGCGATGTTTATCAAAATAGTTTGTTCCTGTTCCGTCGGCAATCTGAGGATCATATTCATTGCCTAAAAGATAAGTACATCAAGTTAGTGTTTGAAAATTAAATAAATTTAACAAGGTTTGAACTTTGTCCCCAAACGAGATGATTGTGTCATCTCCATGTCTTTCTATGGTAAGATAACTCTACATAACCACTTATTGTAGGTTTCAAAGTTGTTTTTTTGTTCTTTCTAAACCAATGAGGATTTGAAAACTGTATTGATACATAACAGTGTTATGTTTCCCCTTTAATTATATAGGAAACAACAACATGTTTGCTAAACACATATGCCCTCAGTGCAGATACTAAATGTTACAATATTTCAAAAAAGTTTTTCCCATTCACTCAATAATGGACAGAAAATTTGACCAAAACTAGAAATGTGTCCATAGGACACGGATGCCCCCACACGCCACTGTTCTGTCAATCTTATGACTCTAGGTCAAATATTTTTTGGACTACATGTGCCACAAGTTGAAAACTAAAAATCGACAAAGGGCTATAATTCTGTTAAATTTGGTTGCAGCTAAAATTCCTTCCTTTACTACCATCTACACATTAAGGTTGTTCATCCCTAGAAGTTTCAGCAAAATCTGCCATCCAGTTTAAGAGGAGTTGCATTCACAAAATTTCTACATAGTATATAGTGAAAAAAATCAACAAAGGGCCATAATTCTGTAAAATTTGGTCCCAGCGAAAATTCCTTCCTTTACTACCATCTACACCTTAAGGTTGTACATCCCTGTAAGTTTCAGCAAAATCTGCCATCCAGTTTCAGAGGAGTTGCGTTCACAAAATTTCTACATAGTATATAGTGAAAAAATCAACAAAGGGCCATAATTCTGTTAAATTTGGTCGCAGCAAAAATTCCTTCCTTTACTACCATCAACACATTAAGGTTGTTCATCCCTGTAAGTTTCAGCAAAATCTGCCATCCGGTTTAAGAGAAGTTGCGTTCACAAAATTTCTACATAGTATCTAGTGAAAAAATCAACAAAGGGCCATAATTCTGTTAAATTTGGTCGCAGCAAAAATTCTTTCCTTTACAACCATCTACACATTAAGGTTGTTCATCTCTGTAAGTTTAAGCAAAATCTTCCATCCGGTTTAAGAGGAGTTGCGTTCACAAAATTTCTACATAGTATCTAGTGAAAAAATCAACAAAGGGCCATAATTCTGTTAAATTTAGTCGCAGCGAAAATTCCTTCTATTACTACCATCTACACATTAAGGTTGTTCATCCCTGTAAGTTTAAGCAAAATCTGCCATCCGGTTTAAGAGGAGTTGCGTTCACAAGATTTCGGGACGTACGGACGGACGGACTGACGGACGGACGGACAAGTGCAACGCTATATGCTCCCACATTGTGGGGGCATAAAAAAAATGTAAACACTGTCATGTCCGGTGTTTTGTTTGAACAATCATGATTTTTTATTTAGTCTGTACCTGCAATACACAATGGTACGATGGTGAAAACCCGATTGCACGATGGTTAGATGGTGAAAACAAGATGGTACGATGGTGGAATCGCGATAGCATGATGGTGAAAACGCCATGTTACATCGCGTTTTCACCATCATACCATCGCCATTTAACCATCGTACCGTTGCATTTTCATGACATCATGTTTTCACCATCGTACTATCACGTTTTCACAATCGTGCCACTACATTTTCAACATCTCACACTCTCGTTTTCACCATCGTACCATCACAGTTTTTACCATTGTGCCATCGTGTCTTCATTATCTCACTATCACGTTTTCACCATCTTACAATTGCCTTTTCACCATCGTACCATCGCCTTTTCACCATCGTGACATCCCGTTTTCACCATCGCGTTTTCACCACTGTGCCATTGTCTTCCGATGGTCTTGGGCAATGATACATTTTTATCAACAATATGCCGTCTCATTTTTTAACCCCGCACTCTTCCTATTTACATATATTTTAGTTCTAAGCATTTAAAACATGAAAAATAACAAAAGGCAATTGCTAAAAAATTTATAAATATTTAAGTTGTCATCCTTGGCCGCTGTACAAATGAAGTTTCAAGTTGATATCTTAAATACAGCAAGAGAAAACATGCAAACATTTATTAAGCATATATTAAGTAGTCCTTGATCTATATACAGTATAATGAAATGGAAAATTTAATGTAAAGATAACAGGCTTTATTATTTATAACTCAAAATAATTAATAAGTATTCTAAACTTGTTTTACTATCTGCCTAATTGGAATCTGACATCTGTATGTGTACTGGTCATACTGACCAAAAGTCAATGGCAGGATGATGAAAACGCGACGGTACGATGGTGAAAATGCAATGGCATGATGGTGAAAAGTCGATGGTACCATGGTGAAAACGCGATGGTACAATGGTGAAAGCGCAATGGTACGATGATGACAGCACGATGGTATGATGGTGAAATCATAATGGAACGATGGTGAAAACGCCACGGTACGATGGTAAAAGCCTGATGGCAAGATGATGAAACCGCAATGGAAGGATGCTGAAAACACGATGGTGAAACCGCGCTGGTAGGATGGTATAACATTGTGTATTCACCATCGTACCATAGCGTTTTCACCATCGTACCATTGTGTTTTCACCATCGTACCATTGTGTTTTCACCATCATACCAGCATGTTTTTATCATTGTGTCATCGTACCATCGCGGTTTCACCATCGTGCAATTGCGGGAAAGAACAAAATAAAAAATCACTATTGTCCAAACAAAACATCGTAGTCATGACATTTTGTTATTGTGAAAAATAAAATTTGGCATGTAATTGCTATTTTATTAAGTTGAAAAAAATTCCACTTTTGAAATAACTAGAAATGTGTCCATATGACACAGGTGCCCCGACACTCCACTGCCTATTGACGAACAGCAAGACAATATGACAGAGGGACAAACAAAAGAAATTGTACATAACGACCTCTACCCCTTTAAGTGGTTGTGGCATAAAAACATTTTTGACAAAACTAGAACTGCCACTATCATGGCGTGAATACCCCCCGCATACCACTTTGTCAGAATCAACAGTGGCCATTTAGAGCTCAAGGACAACCTCCCTGCCAAATCTGAGGTTACTAAGCCAGTGCATTGCTAAGTTATGTATTCTACATGCTTCAAATGTGAAAATGTCAAAATCAATACACTGCGGACAGGCATTCTTTAGCAATTGAGAAGAAAAGCTTTTTTTTTTGTCAAGGTCCCTGTGACCTTGACCTTTGACCCAGTGACCTCAAAATCAATAGGGGTCACCTTATGGTCATGATCAACATCCATGCCAAATATGAAGACTGTGGGTCAAAGGAATCTTAAGTTAATGGGTGGACAAACTTTTTGAAGTCAAAGTCCCTGTGACCTTGACCTTTGATCCAGTGACCTCAAAATCAAAAGGGGTCATCTACTAATCATGACTAACCTCCATTCAAAATATGAAGACTGTGGGTCAAAGGAATCTAAAGTTATTGGATAGACAAGCTTTTTATGGTCAAGGCCCCTGTGACCTTGACCTTTGACCTGAAAGTCAATAGGGGTCATCTACTAATCATGACTAACCTCCATGCCAAATATGAAGACTGTGGGTCAAAGCAATCTTAAGTTATTGGGCGGACAAGCTTTTTTTAGTCAAAGCCCCTGTGACCTTGACCTTTGACCTGGTGACCTCAAAGTCAATAGGGGTCATCTTCTAATCATGACTAACCTCCATGCCAAATATGAAAACTGTGGGTCAAAGGAATCTTAAGTTATTGAGCGGACAAGCTTTTTGAAGTCACGGCCTCTGTGACCTTGACCTTTGACCTGGTGACCTTAAAATCAATAGGGGTCATCTACTAATCATGACTAACCTCCATGCCAAATATGAAGACTAAGGGTCAAAGGAATCTTAAGTTATTGGGCGGACAAGAAAAAACCGACAGCCGGACGGACGGACAACCTGATTCCAGTATACCCCCCTTACAACTTTGTTGTGCGGGGGTATAATGATGTTTCCAAACCATAGATGCACAACTACACATGCTGACCATCAGTCCTGTAAACTTTCATGACTAAAGGCCAAATGATTTTTGAGCTACGCATCAAACAATTTTAAATGTATACTAAGTCAAAGGCAATAACAGTTACAAAATCGAATTAATCCAATTGCAAAACCCAAGGTGCACAGCTTCACATACTGATCGGCATTCCTGTAAAGTTTGTTGATTCTAGCTCAAGCATTTTAAAGGAAACACATGACACTTTTTTGTCAAGGGCACTTACATATTCTGATAAAATATACAAGTAATCCCCTGGGTGCACAACTTTAAAAGCTGATAAACATTTCTATAAGGTTTCATGATTCTACATCAAATAAACACAAGTTGAAAATAGCAAGGGCAATTATTTTCTTACAAAACTGAAGTACATGTATTGCACATGCAACATGCTGACCAACACTTCTACTCTAGGTCAAATACTATCAAGCTATGTGCAACACAATTTGAGAATTGCAAATGTTTACTAAGTCTAGGGCAATAACTCTACAATTATTGACAATAATCACATGCAAACACCCAGGTGCACAACTACACATGCTGAACAACATACCTGTGAAGTTTCATGACTCTAGGTCGAACATTTTTGGGGTAAGTGCGACACAAATTGAAAATTGCAAACTTTTAAATTTTGACTCTAGCTCAAGCACTTTTATTAGAGCTACATGCAACACAACAGGAGAATGCACACATGAACGAACAAACAGACAAAGACAAAGGACGAAGACCATGCAAGTTATCGTCCTATCAAATAAAACAAGAGCCGGTTGAACCAGGTGATACTCCCTGAATAGGTTTTGGACACAGGAAAGTATACCTCTTGTAGTGTTAGAGTTATGTCACAGACAAAGTTCAAAGTGTAAAAACAACCCAAATGTTGTGCACGACACATTGTCTCAATATGGTGATCATTTCTGTGAAATAGTTGTAAAATCCAGCTTCAAATATCGAAGTTATTGGCTGCATATGATTTTGCTGCAATGTCATGCTGTGACCTTGACCTTCAAGGTAGCAACCCAAATGTTGCATGCGACACGTCGACACGAACTCGAAACGTACGTGCGTATGTACGTACGGACTGACGGACAACTCGACGACTATATACTTCCCCGAAATTTTTCAGGGAACATAAAAAACATCTATAGTTGTATTAGCAAAAGTGTAAAAATATAGTTACAATGTGAAGTGATCATGTAGTGACACAGTGATCATTGATAGTTACCTTGTGGCATAGACGTGATGTATCTATTGTTGCTATCAATCTGCACATTAGTTGCAGTCTTGAACTGTCCATTCACAAACACATCCAATCTGTTTGGTCTTGAACACCATACAGTAAGTTTAATTCCCTCACTCGCATTTGTGTTCAAAAGTCTGTATCGCATGTGTTTAGGTATTATGCTTGTAAAATGCATCAGATATTCGTGGTCTAAAATGAACAAGTATAATTATGCTTAAAATATCAATAACAGTATATCTAGATACATCTTACCAGGTTTATCTCAAGGAGAGCTGAACATATGGTAAATATTATTTTCCTTTAAATGATGAACTGGCAAGTTATCAAATATCACTTTTTTTTGCATGAAATATATATTTGTTATTTATTACATTTTAAAACTCTCTTTAATGAACTAAGATTTTACAAATACATGATAGTCCAATATACCATAATTGACTACTGTAAACTCATTATTATTCGTTGGGCATGAATTTTCGTGGTTTTCGAGGGTAGGTCAATCCATGAATTTAAGATCCGATGAAATTTTATCCCAACAAATACTTCTTGCCATGTCTCTTTTCTATATATTGCAAACATGCATCAGCACTTTTCAGCCGATTTTTGTGCAATGAATGCCCAGAGGCAAGGATTAAATTTATTGACAACCCAAACCAAAATCGCAAGCTAACATTGCAAGCTTGTCACAAGCTTGCTGCAAGCTTAAGTTGCAAGCTTGCTACTGGCTAGTAATTGGAACCTTGCGGCAAGCTTGCGATCAGTTATTTAAAAAAAATCTGACTGCAAACTAGTTAATATTTAAGCTTGCGCAAGCTTAATCGCAAGCTTGCGCAAGCTTAATCGTAAGCTTGCGCAAGCTCATTTGCAAGCTTGTGCAGGTTTATCTGCAAGCCTGCACAGGCTAAGTCGCAAGCTTGTGCATGTATAACTTCAAGCTTAATGTATAAGCTTGCGCAAGCTTAATGTATAAGCTTGCGCAAGCTTAATCGCAGGCTTGCAAAAACTGTAAACCCTATTTGGAAAGGGAGCTTAAGCGCTGTGTGATATGAAAGATATGTACATGGGGTAAATAGAATGCGAGGCGATTAAGTGTAAGATTACTTTGCATTAGGTTATTTATTTTATTTATCTTCTTTACAAGAAATTAAAAATCCACGAATTTAAGAACCCACGAAAATGCTCATTTTGATAAAACCACCAAATTTCATGCCCACGAATAGAAGTGAATTAGCAGTATTCTATTGATAGCCCAATATACGAGAATTGACTATTCCATTAATAGCCCAATATACGAGAATTGACTATTCCATTTATAGCCCAATATACAATAATTGACTATTCCATTGATAGCCCAATATACATTAATTGACTATTCCATTGATAGTCTAATATACGATAATTGACTATTCCATTGATAGCCCAATATACAATAATTGACTATTCCATTGATTGATAGCCCAATATACGATAATTGACTATTCCATTGATAGCCCAATATACGATAATTGACTATTCCATTGATAGCCCAATATACGATAATTGACTATTCCATTTATAGCCCAATATACGATTATTGACTATTCCATTGATAGCCTAATATACATTAATTGACTATTCCATTGATAGTCCAATATACGATAATTGACTATTCCATTGATAGCCCAATATACGATAATTGACTATTCCATTGATAGCCCAATATACGATAATTGACTATTCCATTGATAGCCCAATATACGATAATTGACTATTTCAATGATAGCCCAATATACGATTATTGACTATTCCATTGATAGCCCAATATACAATAATTGACTATTCCATTTTTAGCCCAATATACGATAATTGACTATTTCAATGATAGCCCAATATACAATAATTGACAATTTCAATGATAGTCCTATATACGATAATTAACTATTTCAATGATAGCCAAATATACGATAATTGACTATTCCATTGATAGCCCAATATACGATAATTGACTATTTCAATGATAGTCCATTAAACAATAATTGACTATTTCAATGATAGTCCAATATACATAATTGACTATTCCATTTATAGCACAATATACGATAATTGACTATTCCATTTATAGCCCAATATACGATAATTGACTATTTCAATGATAGTTCAATATACGATAATTGACTATCTCATTGATAGCCCAATATACGAGAATTGACTATTTCAATGATAGTCCAATAAACGATAATTGACTATTTCAATGATAGTCCAATATACGTAATTGACTATTCCATTTATAGCCCAATATACGATAATTGACTATTCCATTTATAGCCCAATATACGATAATTGACTATTTCAATGATAGTCCAATATACGATAATTGACTATTTCAATTATAGTCCAATACACGATAATTGACAATTCCATTGATAGCCAAATAAACAAAAATTGACTATTCCATTTATAGGCCAATGAATAACATGAATGAACTTAAATCAAATGATTTCTCAGTTTGTCTGACTTTTATTCATAGAAATGTATTTAAAGGAGACACAGGCAAAATTTTCGTTTTTTCGCTTTGCAGTTTTCATTCATTATTTTGTAAATGTCCTCAATATAAATACACTAGGTAGTCAGTGGAACAAAACTTTTCTCTTTATAAAGAATAAAGTGGTAGTTTCCTAACTTGACCCACGTGGGTCAGATTAGAGTGTTGAGATTTAACATAAAAAGCGTTAAAATTTCACAAAAGTTGTCACAGTGAATTCTGGAAACATTATCCACAATATCTGTAATTGTATCTACCAGGGTTTGTTCAAGTCAAACAACTTGTCTTAAAACTACTCAGTGATTTGTTGGCGTCTTAAATTTCGTTCAACACATATTGATGTATTTACACTTTAAAGCCAAAATAATATATATAGAAATTTGTACTGGGACTTTAAAACTGTAATTTTAGTGTGATTTGAGTACTTAAGATCATTTTAATATTTTTGAGCAGTGATTTTTTTCACTTTTTTCACAGCAACCCGTACCCCTGAAAATGTGAATTTTTAGCACAAAAATCTGTCAAATTTTGAAAAAATAAACAAGAATAAATCATCACCGACTTCACCTGTAGTCACTTTATTCATATATTTAACAAGATATGTTTGTAAAACATGTATGCCCCCTATCAGCAGCCAATTGGTCATGTGATAAGGTTATTATGACTTCTGACCCAGTGATCAAACAATTAATAAGGGTTATCAAGTATCTACTGGTCATGACCTTAACCTTTGACCCCTTGACCCAAAACTCAATAGGGGTCATCTGCTGGTCACGACCAATCATCATACAAAGTTTGAAGTTCCTAGGCCTAAGCGTTTTTAGTTAATTGATCGGAAACCGTTTTAACATACAAGGTCAATGTGACCTTGACCTTTGACCCCTTGACCCCAAAATCAATAGGTCATCTGCTGGTCATGACCAATCACCATACCATGTTTGAAGTTCCTAGGCAAAAGGGTTCTTAAGTTATTGATTTGAAAGCATTTTTACCTACAAGGTCAATGTGACCTTGCCCTTTGACCCCTTAACCCCAATATCAATAGGGGTCATCTACTGGTCATGACCAATAATCATACCAAGTTTGAAGTTCCTAGGCCTAAGGGTTCTTTAGTTATTGATCGGAAACCGTTTTTTACCTAAGAGGTCAATGTGACCTTGACCTTTGACCCCTTGACCCCAAAATCAATAGGGTCATCTACTGATCATGACCAATCACCATATCAAGTTTGAAGTCCCTAGGCCTAAGGGTTCTTTCGTTATTGATCGGAAACCGTTTTTACCTACAAGGTCAATGTGACCTTGACCTTTGACCCCTTAACCCCAAAATCAATAGGGGTCATCTGCTGGTCATGACCAATCACCATACAAAGTTTGAAGTTCCTAGGCCTTAAAGTTCTTTAGTTATTGATCGGAAACCGTTTTTACCTACAAAGTCAATGTGACCTTGACCTTTGACCCTTAACCCCAAAATCAATAGGGGTCATCTGCTGGTCATGACCAATCACCATACCAAGTTTGAAGTTCCTAGGCCTAAGGGTTCTTTCGTTATTGATCGGAAATCGTTTTTACCTACAAGGTCAATGTGACCTTGACCTTTGACCCATTAACCCAAAATCAATAGGGGTTATCTGCTGGTCATGCCAATCACCATACCAAGTTTGAAGTTCCTAGGCCTAAGGGTTTTTTTGTTATTGATCAGAAACCGTTTTTTACCCAAGAGGTCAATGTGACCTTGACCTTTGACCCCTTGACCCTAAAATCAATAGGGGTCATCTACTGATCATGACCAATCACCATACCAAGTTTGAAGTTCCTAGGCCTTAAAGTTCTTTAGTTATTGATCGGAAACCATTATTGCTTACAAGGTCAATGTGACCTTGACCTTTGACCCCTTGACCCCAAACTCAATAGGGGTCATCTACTGATCATGACCAATCACCATACCAAGTTTGAAGTTCCTAAGCCTTAAAGTTCTTTAGTTATTGATCGGAAACCGTTTTTTGCTTACAAGGTCAATGTGACCTTGACCTTTGACCCCTTGACCCCAAAATCAATAGGGATCATTTACTGATCATGACCAATCACCATATCAAGTTTGAAGTTCCTAGGCCTTAAGGTTCTTTAGTTATTGATCGGAAACCGTTTTTGCTTACAAGGTCAATGTGACCTTGACCTTTGACCCCTTGACCCCAAAATCAATAGGGGTCATCTACTGGTCATGACCAATCACCATACCAAGTTTGAAGTTCCTAGGCCTAAGGGTTCTTTAGTTATCACTCGGAAACCATTTGGTCTACGGACCGACGGACCAACGGACCGACGGACCGACAAGTGCAAAGCAATATACCCCCTTTTCTTCGAAATGGGGGCATAATAATTATGTTCATAGTTTAAGCTTTCTTCTTTTTATTCCCTAAAATATATCAATCAAATTCTCAAGAATTTGTCAGTTCATTATTTTGTTTGGTACTGAAAAGCAATCCTGCTAATTGTGAATTTTTTACACATTTTTGTGAATTTTTTATGTTTTTTTGTTGTTTTTTTGGCATTGAGAAGAGGCCTTATTTCGGGGTCAAACCAAACTCAGCCAAAAAAAATCACTGGTCTGAGTATCCCTTTAAGTTAATTTACCATTTATAGTATCAAAGAAGAAAATTAAAAAAAACAAATTCAAATAAATGAAAACAATCACGGAAACCCATGGCTTATAAATCTGATCACAAATGAAGAAGGTGTTGATAAAAATGAATAATTTATCTATTTCAAATTGAAAGTAAATCCATGAAGAAACAAGAAATTTCGCACGACACATATGCCCCCCTTTCTAGCACTTGTCTCACATTATTGGTAATTTTGTTATAGAAACTTGCCATAAATGGGTACATGGAAGACCAAGTGTTCAATTATGTAAAAAAGAAAAATAATGAAGACTTTGTGATAAATAGTTATCAAGATAATGAGACGTTTAAGGCCTCTGTGACCTTGACCTTTGAACTAGTGACCCAAAACCAATAGGGGTCTTCTAATTGTTATGATTAGTCAATAATAGAAATATGAAGACTTTGTGATAAATAGATTTCAAGATAATAAACAGAAACCATTCTGACATTTAAGGCCCCTGTGACCTTGGCCTTTGATCTAGTGACCCCAAAAGCAATAAGGATCATCTGTTGGTTATGACCAATCACTATGTGAAATATGAAGACTTTGTGATATAAAGTAACCAAGATAACAAGCAATTATCATAGTATTGCAAGCAATCCATAAGTCCCCTACCGGTTAGAACCCCATCAACATTCTGAAGGGCCATTGGCCATTCACTAATGTTTCAATTTTTCTCTACTTTAAGTAAATTTGTTGGAAAAGTTCTTTAAAAGATCACACGAAACAGTTTTTATGAACAGACAGACAGACGGACTGAAGTTAATATTTGAAACATCCCTGTTACCAAAATATAACATTTTTAAAAGCAAAATTCTTAAAGAGGAGATAACCCTTGAATTAAAGATGCAATTTCATAAAAATTTTCAGCTCTTTTTGACTAATCACAAATATTGTTATATTTGCCATGTTTTAAGCCTATTTGTTGCCAAGGCAACCAATATTTTTTCAAAATAGGAAGAACAGATAAGACATGCACAATCTCAAGACTGCCATCTACCCATATTACAAGTTTCATAAAAATATTTCCAGTACTTTTTGAGTTATCACTGGATTCAGTTTATGTGTAAAATTTGCCATATTTTCAGTCTATGTGTTGCCATAGCAACCAGAATTTTCAACATAGGAAGAAAAGAAAAAGACATGCATAATTTCCAGACTGCCATCTACCCATATTTCAAGTTTCATAAAAACATTTCCAGTACTTTTTGCGTTATCACTGGATCCAGTTTATGTTTAAAATTTGCCATATTTTCAGCCTATTTGTTGCCATAGCAACCAGAATTTTCAACATAGGAAGAAAAGAAAAAGACGTGCATAATCTCCATACTGCCATTTATCCATATATCAAGTTTCATAAAAATGTTTTCAGTACTTTTCAAGTTATCGCGGGATCCAGTTTTGTGGACGGACGGACTGAGAGACAGACAGACAGACGGACGGACAGACAGACGGACAGAGGGTAAACCTAAAGTCCCCTCCGGTAAACCGGTAGGGGACTAATAAGCATACATCATACTACCATTCAAGGCCCCTGTGACCTAGACCTTTGACCTAGTGAGCCCAAAATCAATAGGGGTCATCTACTAGTTATGACCAATCAATTCGGAAAGAAGAAGACTTTGTGATGAATATTTTTTAAGATAATCAGCGGAAACCATTCCCTGGGACCTTGACCTTTGACCTAGTGACCCCAAAATCTATAGGGGTCATCTACTAGTTATGGCCAATCACTATGTGAATTATGTAGACTTTGTGATGAATACTTTCCAAGATAATCGGCGAAAACCTTTCAGACTTTTAAGGCCCCTGTGACCTTTGACTTTGTGACCAAAAAATCAGTAGGGGTCATCTACTAGTTATGACCAATCAATATATGAATATGAAGACTTTGTGATAAATAGTTTTCAAGAGAATAAGCGGAAACTATATTACCATTCAAGGCCCCTGTGACCTTGACCTTCAATCTAGTGACCCCAAAATCAATAGCGGTCATCTACTAATTCAGACTAATCACTATGTGAAATATTAAGACTTTGCAATGAATTGTAACAAAGATAATGAGCAGAAACCATTCAGACATTTGAGGCCCCTGTGATTGTGACCTTTCACCTGATGACCCCAATATCAAAAGGGGTCATCTACTAGTTATAACCAATCAACATGTGAAATATGAAGACTATGTGATGAATACTTTTCAAGATAATCAGCAGAAACCATTCTGACATTTAATGCCCCTGTGACTTTGACCTTCAACTTAGTGACCCTAAAACCATTAGGGGTCATCTACTGGTTATGACCAATCACTATGTGAACTATGTAGACCTTGTGATGAATACTTTTCAAGATAATCAGCGGAAATCATTTTGACATTTAAGGCCCCTGTGACCTTGACCTTTGACCCCAAAGTCAATAGCGGTCATCTACTAGTTATGACCAATCACTATGTGCAATATGATAAATAGTTTTCATGAAAATCAGCGGAAACCATGTGGTATACCGACAGACAGACCGACAGACAGACCGACATTAGCAAAACAATATACCTCCTCTTCTTGGAAGGGGGGCATAATAAGAAAGTTAAAGAATGAATAAGAAAAATTCAAAGTTTAAGGAAGGTAATAATTTTGGAAATATGGATGCTAGATTTATAACCCTTGTCATATTATCATGATGTTGGAGTTGGAAGCAAATCCTGTAAAAAATGAAGAAGTTTGCCTAAAAGATAATCATTTCTAGAAAAAAGTATCTAAGTTCAATGGGGACATAAATCTGGAAAAAGTCAAGCTAGAATATAGAACCTTCTCTGACAAATGATTTGAGTGATGATAAGAATCATATATATAAAGTTTGAAGTAGATAATATTAAGAAATAAAGAAGGTATAAAAAAACACTGTTTTCATGAAAATTCAAGAAGGGTAATTCTGATAATTTTTGTGCTTGAGTTGTACACCTTGTCACTATGATGTGGTTGATGATCAGAAACATACTTTTGAAGTTTAAAGTTGAAAAGCTATCCATCCATATTTCAAGTTTCATGATAATATCTCAGTGCTTTTTGCGCTATCACTGGATCCAGTCTATGTGTTAAATTTGCCATAATTTCATTCGAAAAACAAAAGTTTTCAACATAGGAAGAAAAGAAAATAACATGCATAATCTCCAGACTTCCATCTATCTGTTAAATAAGGTTCAAAAAAATATTTTCAGCACTTTTAGCATTATAACAGAATCCAGTTTTGTGGATGGTAAGACGGGTAAACATATTAAAAGTCCTCTCCGGTTAAACATGTAGGAGACTAATAAGCGTCCATTAAGATGTTACTAGAGTAAAAAATAATGACTGATTATTTCGGCATGTTTTTCTGCAATTTCTGCATTGTAATCCTCATCATCTGGTATGAATTACAGGTTTATAAAGTATTTTAAAGAATCATACCTGTTGCAACAAGTGCGTGGAAAGTCGAAACCCTCTTCCTACAGGTGCTTTTGCTGCACAACCCGTGGTCCTGGGGACCGTTAATTAGATCAATGTATCCATCACCTAAAATGGCAACTGGTGAGAGTCGTCGAGTTTCTGTATCTGAGTCCATGCTTTCTATCACAAGCATCTCGTAATTCATATCGTCAAAACATTCGTATGCTTGCCAGTTAGATACATATTTGCAATTTTCACTACGGATAATACCTGGAAATAATACAAAATGTAGCAGAATTTATAATAAGTACAAGACTGTGACTTCCATATTGGTTATGTATGACAAAGAAAAGATTCCCTTTTACAAAATATAGTTGCAAAACTATGAAGAAATGCTATAACACTTCTCGTATCAAACTCATATGACTGTATTTACTTTTGTTTTTATAAACACATTAGGACAGAATAAAATAAAAGAAAAGTAATATTTAAAACAGAATGCATCATATTGTATTAAACCTTGTTCATTGGACATATAATGTTACCAATACAATGCATTTGGTAAGAAAACACAGACAAAATTAACAATATTTAATGATATATACAGTGTCTATTCTAGGAGGGGGGATCGGGGGATTCACCCATATTTTTGAGAATTCCCCCCTATTTTTTCAGAGGCAGGGGAAAAATTTTAAATAAAGAGAAAGAGGAAAAAAGATCAACAAATGTAATAAATTCTCACTTTTCAATAAAAATCCCCCTTGTTTTTTGAATCCTAGTATAGACACTGTATTTAACAGTATTTGCAGAAGTCCAAAGGGATAATGATGATGTACACATGCTTTTGTTCTTAAATATACTTTAAATGCTTTCAAAATAACGCATAATCACCTTTATATGGAGCAATATTATTATATGGAATTCTTGCACCATCAACCGTGGTCACCATTTCTTTTGGTATCCTATAATCGCCAAGACCTCGTCTCGGATCACCGCCCCATTCATACTCTGACTGAGGGATAACTGTTCCAACATGACCTAAGAATGTTCCATCCAAATCCTTAAACATAGCCTTCTTTAACGCATCACAGTCCATGTCAACACAATCGGCAGAATTGATTTTTCTGAAATGTTTATGTTTCAAAATTGCGAAGAACTCAAATATCTTGTCATCTTTTAAGAAGAATTCTGCTGAAATTGATAAGAATCATAAACTATATGCCATATATGTATGTGAAAGATCTATACTGTTTTCTTTACTATACAACACAAATAAATTGGTAAATTGGTTGTGTATTACTAATGTTGCAGTACATCAATTTTATGTTTTTATATAACTTACTCTACATTCGGTCTGTGATAAATGATTTTGTGGCTACTGTCCACATCTATCAAAGTTGTCCTTTCTGATGTCATTGGGTGTTGTAAATCATCGTTTGCCTCATTTGTTGTCACAGCATAGTTATTCTTGCAAGCAGTCTGTCCATACTTCGCAAAGGTGACATCAGAAATAGTGGTCAAACCACCGATTGCATTGTAACTCATTAGGCCCTTAAATGGTTTTATAGGAGCTTTATTTGACTCTGAAATATAGTTTGGAAATACCAGCCCAACCATGTCACCATTGGGAGGAGAACTTGGACGAGAGTTTGCAGATAGCACTGTATTGTTGTCAGGTGACGGTAACCTATCATTTACACAATCAAACGACGATGTCTGTCCAACAAATGTTGTTCTTTTTATTTCCACACGTTTATCGGCATAAACATGACTTAAAATAGCTGGACCGTTGACAATCGCTAATAAACCATTGGAATTTTCAATCAATAGATTATTTTCGCTGACAAAATTAACTTTAGATTGATAATAGATACCATAGTCATGATTTTTCCATGCAATAAACCCGCTTAATTTGGCACAATCTGCAGGGACTGGATCATCTGGTAGCACGACAGCTCCCAGTATGTTTGCATACATTTTATTATTCCTGTGGTTTCCTGTATTGTCATCACATTCCAATGGTGCTATATGGTAAGCAATTCTTTCTGATGCCGTAACAAGATTGTCCTGAAGAATAAGCCACTTTGCTGAAATTGCCTCAATACCAGCCTCCCAATTTGGATAAAATTCCTCAAAACGGTCCTGGTAAGTGTTTGTGGCTACCATCAAAGATACTAGATTATGTTTAAGGACTGTGCCATCAGACCTTGTGACAATACCTGAAATATGCAAATATATATGTATCTTTTGTAGCATATTTCTTTGCATGTACATGAAAAATGTAAATACTGACTTATTGCAAAAAAGTTTGTAAAATAACTGACACCAATTTACAAAATACAAAACAAAACCCACGAGGAGTATTATTTTCATGTACATTTCTACCATGTTACAGGTAAATAGACATGTATATATTATTTCCGAAAAATGTAAGGTAAGTTACAAACCATTCCTTTTTGAAAATAATAATTCTATTTGCTGGACTAGACATTACAATTGAAGCAAAAATAACATTTATTATTTTTATATTTTTCACCTTTACATATCCTAACAATTTTAACAACTGAATTAAGAGTCATACCATTTCCGATTGATCCAAACACAACATTGTCCAAAATATTTAGACCACCGGTCCTGAATGCTCCTATGGCTGTGTTGAACCCATTGTGGAAAGAGCATTTTGTAACAATAGACGGTCTGACATTACTAACTGTCCCCAATGCGACAAACGCAACTGAAAACCTTGGGTCATACTCGTCAGCATAACCTTCTTGTCCAGTGTGATAAAACTCCACATTAGACAATCGAGCATATCCTGAAACAAGAAGTATTAAATTCATATAGACATTTAACTTCAAATCACATACAATATTAAATACATAGCATCAACCATTTGAATCACAAAATTATTTAGTGAACACTTACTTTAACCCAGTATCACATGAGCATTTTGTGAAAAATGGCTGTTTTCATTAAAAAAAGCCTCATATTACAAGTTTAAAATGCTACGAAACTTTAAAAAATGCTTCAATGCTGATCAATCTTGGCACAAATGTTGACTGGACTAGGGATGCATATTATTAAGAATGGAACGAAACGATAACAACAGTTGTGAAACAATATGGTATTTTATCAATACCAATACTATTTAAGTGTTTGAGCCAGCCATGATGTTGACATCAGCAACAACATGTATATGAGCCATGTCATGACAAAACCAACATAATGGGTTTGCGACCAGTATGGATCCAGACCAGCCTGCGCATCCTCGCAGTCTGATCAGGATCCATGCTGTTTGCTTACCAACCCTATTACAAGTAGAGAAACTGATAGCAACAGCATGGATCCTGATCAGACTGCGCAGGCTGGTCTGGATCCATGCTGGTCGCAAATGCAATATGTTGGTTTTGTCGTGACGCGGCTCATGTATATTATAAAATTTGAGTATTTTCATGCAAATTGCCGAAATGTTTTATAGCATGTAATTATAATTTTTAAGACTGATCATCAAAAAGTGATCAACAAATGCCATATCAAGTATTTGAATTTATGCAGCATGTTATTTAGTTAAGGTTTTCGTTATTACGAATATCGCGAGCACTTGCTAGTGATCTCCCTTCAACTTGGATTACAAACATTTAGGACCATAGCCATTTTGCATTCTTTTTGTGATATTATTGAGATAAATGATCGTCTGTACATTATTCGTTTTCCTTTGTATTTTTGTATATATTCTTTGCTTTTAATTTTGAAAGTAACATTTTATATACTGGTACTTTTTGAAACGGTATTAACCAGTAAATTATGAAAGTCCAAGTACCGGTTATAAGTATCCAACCATATCCAATCCAACATAGCGTTTGTAATTGCATGCTCAATCTTTAATTTCCTGTTTTCACAGCAACATTAGGGGACATCTCAAAATTGCCAAAAATTACTATTTTGGGTTGATTTTTTTCATCAAAACTAATTTCAGTGCTGCAACTTCTCAATGGATTGAGATAGAGTCAAAGGCTTTTCAGCGTTTGTTACATGTTATGTTAACATTGACCTGAGGCAATTTTTGGTCTCTCGCAAGTTCAAAATCGTCTTGGTGATGAGGGAGGCTGCTTCCCCCCTTCAAACCCCCCTAATCAGAAGGAGGCGCAACCCCTCTCTGGCAGCCCCCTATATATCCTTTGATAGAGGGCAGCACTGAAAAAGTGATCACTTTTTTAACAAAATTTCTCAATGAAAACAAGTGGTTGGGGTCAGAATAGGGCTTTTTTTTCACTATTTTTAGGTCTCAAAAAGTTGGGGGAGGGGGGTTAAAAGGCGTGTATATAGATGGTTATGAGTTATGAGTTTAAGAGTGAAAAGAAAGTTCAAAAAGATGTTATTATTTGCTTTCAAAGTAAGTTTTTGAGTAGAAGCAGATTTCAAAGAAACAAAGTAACAAAGCATTTTATTACCTCTGTGTGTTTTTTTTCCTTTGACAACACCAACTAAGACTCGAGCCCCATATGATTCCGTGTACAGTTTGTCATAATCTTCACCAATGATTTTAATATTACGCGTTAAATGACCAACAGCGGCTCCCATTGATATATCCACACCATTTGCCAGGGTTTCCTTATGAGCTACATTGTATCAAGTTGACAAAATAAACAATAAGAGGGCCATGATGGCCCTGAAATCGCTCACCTAAATATAATATGTAAAATCTTAATCTAAAACTGATATCAAAAAGTTCATATCTGTAGATGAAATAGTGCATGTGTAAAAACATTATAGGTTTGCTATTGCTGAGGAAAAACAACAGTTCTAAAAGATGTGTACATGTAAGGAAAATCAATGAAACCTTGGAACAGGGCCAATTTTGACACTAGGTCTACTATTTGAACTTGGTAGAAAACTCTCTAGAAGATGTTTCATGCTACTATCTAAGTTAAAGCTCTTTGATTTATCAAAAGAAGGTGTTGTTTTTTTTTAATTTTTACTATTTACATTGTTATTGTAAATATAAGGAAAATCAATAACCACCTTGGGTTGGGCCAATTTTGACCCAAGGGCTTAAAAATTATTTGAACAAACTTGGTAGACACCAATTAAAGGAGATTATTCTTGCTTAATATCTTATGTCTAGCTCTGGCTTTTTAAAAGAAGATTTTTTAAGTTTTTACTATATACATACAGTGTAACTTCCGAAAACCGAACACCCATGGGACTTGTCAAAAAGTTCGGATTTCAGAGGTTTCCGGAATTCAGAGGTTTATGATAATGCGGACAAGACTAAGCCACTTAATATCACTAAATGTCAAGGAAGAAGTGGCCTTCCCAAACCAAAATCGCAAGCTTTATAAAAGCTTGCGACAAGCTTGCAACAAGCTTGTCGCAAGCTTGCAAATAAAGCTTGCGGAAAGCTTAGAATTGGAACCGCGCGGCAAGCTTGCCGCAAGCTTGCGGGAAGCTTGCAGCCTGTTTTCAAAAATGCATGCTTTAGATTTGAAAGGCACCACAAGCTTGCGACAAGCTAGTTGCAAGCTTGCGGCAAGCTAGTTGCAAGCTTGCGGCAAGCTAGTTGCAAGCTTGCGGTAAGCTAGTTTCAAGCTTGCGGCAAGCTAGTTGCAAGCTTGCGGCAAGCTTGCCTCTAGCTTGCGACAAGCTTGCGTCTGGCCTGTAGCAAACTTCTTTAAATTCTCCAATATTGCAATTAATCGTCCTCATGTGATAAGGTATAACATTAATAAACTATTACATAATAGAATTAATTTATTCATTTCAACTTATTTCTAGATTTACAAGTCATCTTAACAAAAATAATTCCATAACACAAATTCAAAAAATAATAAATGTCTACCAAGTTGAGAAAATAGAAAACAATTTACATTATTTATTTAAGATAACTGTTTTTTTTTGTTTTTTTTGTTTGTTTTTTTTTCAAATAAGTATCCATAATTTATGATAAATCATGTCCTTCACAGATTCAGTCTTTCAGAATGGCTTCACTGTGGCACACAACTATCCATATTATTGACTGCCTGTTGTACACACTGAAAAAAAATTGTATCATAATTAATTATTTATGTTTAATATGCATATGATAGTGGTTTTATTGGCATGTAATTAAAAAGATCAATATTTGAAAGCACAAGTTGCATAGTAAAATATTATTTTTTTGGCAATAGTAAAATATTAATTTTGGGCAATTTTGCCAGTTTAATTATTTATAAAAATTAAAATTGTTCTTGCTGCAATAGTTTTTAATTTTGTTAAATATTTCTATAAATAATTTCAACAACATAGATCTATATCTAACAAGGCAATTGTTAGTTTAAACAATACAATTGAAAATTATTCACATTCCTACTGGTTTTGACTGATAATGAATCTTTTTATCAGAACTTTTATTTTAACTATATGAAAATTTTAAATAGTGAATGTATTACATGCATTTAAGTATTGTACAAACATTTAAGATAAATAATATTGTAATTTAAGTAAATCTTTAATATACAAAAATTATATTCTATACAATCATTTTATTTAAATGGATTGAAAGTTGTTCATCTAACAGTTAAAATTGTTCAAATCAATTGTAATTATTTATTTCATTATTTTTATCAATTATCTAACCTTATTGAATAACAAAACTAACCATCAATTATTTCTGTAATCAACCTCATTTTTCTTTCCTTCATCATTATAATTTGAAACTCTCTATGATACCTGTGTAGAATTGTAAGTTTTCCTGTAAATAAGAAAAAAATATTCATTACTATAAATACATAATAATTATATAAATTGAGTAAAATCAAAATGCTTATTCTGATAGTAGTTTGGTACTGTTAATATAAACCCATAATTTACTGAAATATCCTCAAAATGTAAATGGTATGAAAAATCATGACCAGGAATATAATTTACTGGTACATAATGTAAAGAAAAGGGCAGATTTAAAAATTCCCACTCAATAACACTCAGTGAAAAAGATTTAAATCAGCACATATGTTAAATTTATGAAGAAAAACAAAAACTAAAATTAAAAGTGTTCATTTGCAAGGTAAATTTGAAAAGACTGTTGTAACAAAATAGTCTAAATAACTTACCATTATTCCATTGAACAGTAGTTAGAAATTTCCATTTCCATCTGATTGAAGAACTCCTTTAATATCCCATTATAATTTTATTAAAGTTCACATTATAAAGTTGTTTCATCTAAATGGCACTTTAGTCACATGTTTAACTCTACTCCTAAGCATCATTTTAAATTATAAGCACTGAGGTCCAAATAAACTCTTCCTGAGTATAATATTTGAATTTTCCGAGATCAGATCCTGATACCAGATTGGTTCAGGGTATTAGATTACATGTTGTAAACCCCACTTATCTCACACTTTCTTTTATATAAGATAGGTGAGTTTAACACTGGTTATTATGAAAACAGTAGGGCGAAAGTAATGATGCACTTGACTGATCACTGACCAATAACACATGTTTATAGTAAGTTACAATCACTTCAATGTGTGAACAGTCTACAATTAATACTCACAGGAGACCAATTTATGAAATGTTAAATTGAATCTTAATTATGCCATAATTAACTTCTGCACAAGATAGTTAATATTTAAGAAGGGATATACTTGTGCTAATGAATTAAAAATTAAAAGACACATGAATAAAACAAATTAACATTCAATGATTGAAATAAAAAAAATAGCCCTTAGACAAAATAAAATGTTCATTATATTTGCTTGTATGTTCACAATTGTTAAAAAATGTTACTTTTGTTAACTTTCATAATAACTAATTTAAAATACTGACTTTATCTTAGTTTAATTGTGTTGAAAGCTTTAATTAGAAATTTATAAGCTGAATTAACACTCTTGATTTCCTCTTTCATTTTGATTTTGGGTGATTTTCTTTTTTTTACTGAACATCATCCAGATGTCTCAAGTGAACCTCTAATTTTTGACATGGCATTAATTAATAATTTTGAGAAAGTAATAAGAATTTTAATAACACTAGTGAGTAATTAAAAAAATTGATAAAGTTATATGAATCTTAAAAACAAAGAATGTAAGACAGGCAAATAAAATCTATGAAATAAATGTTTTCATTTGAATCCCATTATATTATATAAATGCTAATTAGTTTGAGTGAAATGATTTTATAAACATTTCCAAGTTTTTGTACTTAGAAATTTTTCACTACTTTTCATTTTCCTGCTTTCACAGAATTTTCTAAGTCTAAACTTTCGAAGAAGCTTGCGCAAGCTTGCGATAAAAATTGTTTTGTAAGCTTGCGCAAGCTTGCAGAATTCTGTATGAAACTACTTGCGAGCTTGCGCAAGCTTGCAGCAAGCTTACAGCAAGCATAAATAGCCAATGTAAGCTTGCGACAAGCTTGCAGCAAGCTTGTCGCAAGCTTGCCTCAAGCTTTCCTTTTGGTTTGGGTTTACTGTAATATCATATATAATAGTCTTTTAATCAAGATAAAGATGTGAATGAAAAGAATACATTTTTATCTTACTTGCAAATGCTTTTGAATTTCTATCAGTTTGTAGAAATGTTGTTAATTGCATAAACTTACATATCGTCTGATGCTAGTTAATTAATTATTACATCAAATGCAATAAAATCCCTAAAGACTTTTGATGCATACATTGTCCAATTAATTGTCATTTAATCCGCTAATAAACACTTCAAATTAACTGACCGCCGTAAATTACTTTGATTAACCGCATCACTTCAAACATACCATTTCACAGTTTGTGATTTTAACGCGTGTCAAATTACACGATCACCGCTAATTAGTAAACAATCGATAGGGAGATTAAATCTTCCTGCAGGGTTTACAATGTATTTCACACCTTTGGATATTTCCGGTTTTTGGAGGTAAAATTGCATTGATTTGACTCTAATTTTACAAAAATATCGTCCGGAATTCAGAATTTAGAAGTTCCGGAATTCAGAAGTATTATATTAATAGAAAATAGAAGGGAAAAAATCGGGACCGAAAAAATTGTTCGGTTTTTAGAAGTTTCCGGATTTCAGAAGTTCCGGAATTCGGAAGTTACACTGTATAAGGAAAATAAATGACAGGCCATGACACAGGCAATTTTAACCCCAGGACTTTTATTTAAACAAACTTGGCAGACACCCACAAGAAGATGTTTCATGCCAAAGATCTAAG
The DNA here is from genome assembly GCF_026571515.1 of Ruditapes philippinarum. Classification (NCBI taxonomy): domain Eukaryota; kingdom Metazoa; phylum Mollusca; class Bivalvia; order Venerida; family Veneridae; genus Ruditapes; species Ruditapes philippinarum. Next base: position 34,449 of record NW_026858860.1, read on the forward strand.
CTTAAGCTATTTGTTTGTTTTTTTAAAAGAACCCCGGGGGCAGGACCAATTTTGACCCAAGAGCTTTTGTGTGAACAAACTTGGTAGACACTTCCTAGAAGATGTTTTATGCCAAATATGTAAGTTCTAGCTTTTTGGTTTTTTTAAGGAAGATATTTTAAGTTTTTTCTTTCGATTGCCATAGAGTTCTGCAGGGAATTAAATTCTCTGAACATTTTTGATAGGTGACCACCGAAGAAACATTCCTGTGAAGCTTGGATGAAGTTGATCTAGCGGTTTATGAGATGTTGTTTAAGTAAAAAATAACAGACGACCGGACGGACGCGGGATGAAAAGCAATCACATTAAAGCTCACCATGTCACTTTGTGACAGGTGATCTAAAAACGCTTGCACACATTTAACAGCGCGTATTGGATCAAATTAAAATAAATTTACCTTGCAATTTAAGTGTATCTTTTTTTTATTTATTACTTTTAATAACATTATCATATTTTATATGTTTCTCACACAAATGCGAAAACAAAACTAAATGATCAAGATATTTTGAATAAAAATCACTTTAACATATGTTTTAACTATGACATTTACAGATACAAATGGATTGCTAGATGCAACATAATTTTAAGACAAGCAAATTATGCCATGAATACTTACTAGTACAACATGTTCAATGTAATTTATTTGTAAAAAGTAAGGAAGCAATTATAGTTATAATACTAACTTAGATAACAGATAAAACAATCAAATAAAATATTTACCTATATGTTTGTATTTCAAAGTCTCGTTTAAAGTCAAAGTAATATTGTCTGAGGCAATGGCAGTGATTTTAAAAGATTCAGTCTGCCAGGCATTAAAGCTGGTGGAACCGACAACGATTTCATCATCAACTGACCACTGTACTGGTTCTTTTAATGTAATCGTATTAGAGCCAGCATTAACAGTAGCTGCTAGTTCAGTCCATGTTGTTCCTACATCTTTCCCAAACAAATCCAGTCCTCCAAACACTCCTAGAAGTACACATGATTGTTCTAGATACACAGGTTATAGCAAACAGATTCTTAATATTTTCCAATCAGTTGAAAATGAATAAACAGTAAAAAAAAGGTTTTGATAAAATTACAAATTTAATAATTACCTAAATGGTTGCAGTATCTCACACAGACACTTTTACAATGTTTAACATGCTAATTACTTTCATTTTATACACTTGGTGAAAGTTTTATATGAAAATATATTCTTCTGGTTTAGGCAAGTAAATAATTAAGTACTCAAAGTAAAGAATATTGTATAAAATCTTTAAATATATTTTTCCCTAAACATCTAAAACAAAAACAAAACTGTGACTTAAACATTTCCCAAAACTTTGGATGATACAATAAGAAAACAAGAGTCGGTTGAACCAGATGATGCTCCCTGATTAGGTTTTGGACACAGAAAAGTATACCTCTTGTAGTTTCAGAGTTCTGTCCTGGACAAAGTTCAAAATGCAATAACTCAAAAAAAAGGCATGGCAGAGTTATGTTTTTTTTGCACTGCATATCTACCTCATGAGATCTATCTACCAACAAAGTTTCTTGTTGATAATTCCTATAGTTTCAGAGTTATGTCCCGGACAAAGTTAAAAGTGAAAAAATGAACAAAGGGCAATAACTCCAAAAATAGGCAAGGTAGAGTTAGTTTTTGCATTGCTCATCTACCCAATGAGATCCATTTACCTATTCACATCTCATTTAGTGTCAGAGTTGTGTCCCTGACAAAGTTCAAAGTGTAAAAATGAAGTTTAAAGTGTAAAAATGAACAAAAGTTAATAACTCTTAAATTTGGCCAGGCAGAGTTACTGTTCTTGTGCACTGCACATCTACCTTGATCTACCTACAAAGTTTTATGTTCATACCTCTTGTTGTTTCAGAGTTATATCAGGGACTCCTGGACAAGAAAAGCTGAAGGACAGCCGGACAAAGTAGCGACTATATGCTCACCCTTCGGGAAGCATAAAAATTGCTTCTTTTTTCAGATGTAAAACGATCAAACATACATTTCATCCATTATTTAAACGTTATGAAACAAATGAGCCGCTTCACGACAAAACCAACATAATGGGTTTGCAACCAGCATGGATCCAGATCAGCCTGCGCAGTCTGATTAGGATCCATGCAGTTCGCTATCAGTTTCTCTACTTGTTATACCTGGGTTTGTAAGCGAACAGCATGAATCCTGATCAGACTGCGCGGATGCGCAGGCTGGTCTGGATCGATGCTGGTCGCAAACACATTACGTTGGTTTTGTCGTGACGCAGCTCAAATGTTTGACATTTGTAGTGAATGCAAAATTTGGATTTTCTTTCAGGAAAAATGTAAATTTAAAGAAAACTATAGGATGACAACGCTTTTTCTTACCAATTGCCTTTGAACCGAGGTTTGTTTCTTCGCCAGTACTATAATAAGGCGATGAATCATTCCCATGAAGAATGATAGAAGCAATTCCATCAAAGGGATCATCTGGCCATCCAACAATTAAACGCCCACATTTTATAATGATGAAATCAGCTTCTATAACATACTGAGCTGATGGATCATTAGCAAATTCTAGAACGCCCTCTAATAACAGTATGCCAAACTTATTAATTGATGTCACGTTCACCATAACCCAAGTATCTGTAAAAAATAATACCAAAAAATACATATTTTACAGAATTACTGTGATCATTTAAAATTTACATAATTGTCATGAATTTATTTTAAGTATTCAAATATAGTACAGTAAGAATTGAGGTATAAACAGTGTAAGAAATAAGAAAATATGAGGGGTGTTCAAATATGAATGCTACTAGGCCAATATCTCGCTTTTAACCACATTTTGCACGAACTCTGCATATGTATCGCATAGATGGTTGTGTAAGCTCTCAATTGATACATGTGTAAATTAGTTCAGTCTAGCTTTGACAATAGCTCGATTAACTCTATCTACTTGTGTAATTACTACAGCCAAAATAGTTCGGAAAAGGTCTCCTTTCACTGACCAAATATGGTCCTGTATCAACAGCCGCTGTATTCTTGGTATACAGGTGAAAGACATATTTAATGAAATATGTTATGTTCATGGGAACAATGAACTTTCTTTTTTCATCTGTCGCACGTTGGTGTAAGAAATTTAAAAATGATGTGGATTCAGTAAAAGGTGCACCTCACGCACGCTGTCGGAAAAATGCAACTTTGCCAAAAATGGTTGAAAAGCAAAAAAGTAAAGGATTTGATTGCTACTGATGCAAGATTTGCAACTAGGTATAAAGCTAAATGCATTGGTATCTCTGTAGAAGCCGCTCATACAATTCTCAAACGTAATTTAAAGGTTAGAAGGATAAGTGCCAGATAGATACCCCTTTTCCTTACAAAAGAGCAAAAACTACCTCGGGTAACAGTCTCTCAACAATTGTAAAAACAGATCCCTAAATACAGCAATCGATCTCTCTAAACAAGAGGGCCGTGATGGCCCTGAAGTCGCTCACCTGTATATAAGCCCCCGGAGCGGGGCCAGTTTAAACCCCAGGGCTTTTATTTGAACAAACTTGGTAGACACCCATAAGAAGATGTTTCATGCTAAACATCTAAGGTCTAGCTGGTCAAGTTTTTTCTTTACACATATAGTAAAAAACAATGACACACCTGGGGCAGGGCCAGTTTTGACCCCTGGGGGCTTTTATTTGAACAATCTTTGTAGACACTTACTAGAAAATGTTTCAGGCTTAATATCTAAACTCTAGCTATTCGGGTTTTTTCAAAGAAGATTTTTAAGTTTTTGCTATACACATATAAGGAAAATCAATGTCCCCCCGGGCGGGGCCAATTTTGACCCCAGGGCTTTTATTTGAACAAACTTTGTAGACACTAACTAGAAGATGCTTTGTGCTTAATATCTAAACTCTAGCTATTTGAGTTTTTTCAAAAAAGATTTTTTAAGTTTTTGTTATACACATATAAGGAAAATGAATGACTCCCATGGCGGGGCCAATTTTGACCCCAGGGCTTTTATTTGAACAAACTTGGTAGACACTAACTAGAAGATGTTTCATGTTTAGTATCTAAACTTTAGCTATTTGGTTTTTTTCAAAGAAGATTTTTTTTAGCTTTTGCTATACACATATAAGGAAAATCAATGACCCCCGGGGCGGGGCCAATTTTGACCCCAGGGCTCTTATTTGAACAAACTTGGTAGACATCCATTAGAATATGTTTCATGCTAAATATCTTAGCTCTAGCTCTTTGGGTTCTTTAAAAGAAGATTTTTTAAGTTTTTACTATATGCATATAGGGAAAATCAATGACCCCCTGGGGCGGGGCCAATTTTGACCCTAGGGCTTTTATTTGAACAAACTTGGTAGACACTTACTAGAAGATGTTTCATGCTTAGTATCTAAACTTTAGCTATTTGGTTTTTTTCAAAGAAGATTTTTTAAGTTTTTGCTATACACATATAAGGAAAATCAATGACCCCCGGGGCGGGGCCAATTTTGACCCCAGGGCTCTTATTTGAACAAACTTGGTAGACATCCATTAGAATATGTTTCATGCTAAATATCTTAGCTCTAGCTCTTTGGGTTCTTTAAAAGAAGATTTTTAAAGTTTTTACTATATGCATATAGGCAAAATCAATGACCCCCTGGGGCGGGGCCAATTTTGACCCTAGGGCTTTTATTTGAACAAACTTGGTAGACACCCATTAGAAGATGTTTCATGCTAAATATCTTAGCTCTAGCTCTTTGGGTTCTTTAAAAGAAGATTTTTTAAGTTTTTACTATATGCATATAGGGAAAATCAATGACCCCCTGGGGCAGGGCCAATTTGGACCCCAGGGCTTTTATTTGAACAAACTTGGTAGACACACACTTGAAGATGTTTCATGCTCTAGCTCTTTGGGTTTTATAGAAGAAGATATTTAAAGTTTTTTCTTTTGGTTGCCATGGCAACAAGAGTTCTGCATGGAATTAAATTCTTTGAACAATTTTCAAAGGTGACTACCAAAGAAACATTCCTGTGAAGTTTGGATGAAATTGGCTTAGTGGTTTATGAGGAGATGTCATTTAAAGTAAAAGTTTACGGACGCCGGATATGGACGACGGTCGGATGCATGACGAAAAGCGATCACAAAAGCTCACCCTGTCACTTTGTGACAGGTGAGCTAAAAATCATTAATAGCGATTAATTCGGGCTCACTTTTATAAGCCCACGCAAAAAATACACAAGACTAGAAATGTGTCATCATGCCACGGATGCCCCCGCATGCAGCCAAAATTTCAGATGTTATAATATTTAGTTCCAAATTTGTTTGCACAAATTATTTTTTTCATTTGCAGTTCAAAGCCCTTAAAACTTTTCAATGTTAACACAAACCATTTTCATACAATGTTCAAAGCACTGAAATTATTCAGTCTTAACCTTTTGAAAATAGCATATTTCATATTTGTAGCCAAAATAATGGCTACATACATTTCCACAAAAGTATGAGTGCTGAAACTGAAAGTTCAAAATTTTTCCAACATTCAAGAAAGATAAGTTTGTCCAAAATCATTGAACCACGACCAAATTCAAACTTTCCACAAAAGTATGAGTGCTGAAACTGAAAGTTCAAAATTTTTCCAACATTCAAGAAAGATAAGTTTGTCCAAAATCATTGAACCACGCCCAAATTCAAACTTAAACTGCTTATTCCTAAGATGTATCTATATTATTTTCAAAGTTAAAGGGACATAACTCTGCCAAAAAATCATAGAACCATGACCAAATTCCAACTTGACCTGCCCATTCCTTTGACATATCCATATGTCAAATTTGAGTTGAATATGTAACACTGTTGGGTAGATAATGAACAGAAACTGTAAATTTCATATTATTTTCAAAGTGAAAGGGGCATTACTCTGCCAAAAATCATTGAACCATGACCAAATTCGAACTTGGCCTGGGCATTCCAAAAACATATCCATATGTCTAATTTGAGTTGAATGTGTTGTACTGTTGGGGAGATAATAAACAGAAACTGAAAATTTCATATTATTTTTAAAGTGAAAGGGGCATAACTTGGCCAAAAATCATTGAACCACGACCAAATTTGAACTTGACCTGCACATTTCTTTGATGTATCCATATGTCAAGTTTGAGTTGAATGTGTTGTACCGTTGGGGAGATAATGAACGGAAACTGAAAATTTCATATTATTTTCAAAGTGAAAGGGGCATAACTCTGCCAAAAATCATCGAACCATGACCAAATTCAAACTTGACCTGTATTTTCTCAAGACATATCCATATGTCAAATTTGAGTTGAATGTGTTGTACTTTTGGGGAGATAATGAACGGAAACTGAAAATTTCATATTATTTTCAAAGTAAAAGGGGCATAACTCTGCCAAAAATCATCAAACCATGACCAAATTCGAACTTGACCTGTATTTTCTCATGACATATCCATATGTTAAATTTGAGTTGAATGTTTGCAATCGTTACTAAGATAATGAACGGAAACTGATGATGACGGAATGACAGAATGACGGAAGGACGGAACAGGGTAACACTATATGCCCCGGCCATTACATGGCGGGGGCATAAAAAGCATTGATGCAAAGCATCAAAGGGCGTCCAAGCAAGAAATGCAGCAGTTGAAGATGAACTAGTAGATATATGATGACAAGATATTCTTATAAACTTTTCAATGGTTAATTGGTTTTTACCAGAATTGTATATCACTTATGAATGAACGGACGAAAGACATTGTTCATTATTAACTTTGATTAGCATGCTAGAGATTAGAATATATCTTGTTATTTCTTTATAGTCGTGGTTATTAATAGCAACGGATATACATGTATACAATCATTTATAATCCATATGTGTAACGCATGATCAACACCACACTTGTGTAATTGTCTCTTATTATGTTATCGCTATTAGCGAAGAACCCCTCTTAAGGTATCTGTTCACACTTAGTAACAATATGACACTGGTTATATTACCATGTTGATCATGTTGAGCATAATTGTTTATTATACAATAATTGTAATATTTATTTTAATAAAAAAAATACAGATTTTATGAATATTGTTTTCTTTTCTTTTTTGTGTTTTTTGTGCTTTTTTAATACTGAGTTTTTACGTTTACTACTATTTTAAGAATTCAATTGTCATATTGACCAACGATTATAAGTCAAAACTTAACTGGAAAAAGTCAGTAAATTATGGTTAATCTTTCAATATATAATATTGTTTAAATTTAAACCATATGCATGTACATTTGTATTTTTCTTTATCATTTTTTAAATTATCAATCAATTAAATAATTCATAAAATCTAATTTGTAACTTTGAATAATTCCTCGGTATCTTTACTAAACACGAATAACAAATTAAATAAAATGTTTCAGAGTTGATAGTGTCATATTAAAACCATAAAAATGTACCTTTTTTTCTCAATTATTGAACATATTTACTGTTTTATCTCATATGGATAAAATAAGACATGCTATTGTTGTTGGTGGGTTTTTTTTTCGAATTGTATGGTTATGTATAATAATAATCTATAAATTTTAGAGTTCATCTGTGTTTATTAATTATTGTAACCAAACTAAGTGACAAACATTCATTTTGAAAAAAAGCTTTTTTTATCTGTAAAATATTTGTTCTGTTCTGTAACGATATCAAACATCTAGGCCTATTTGCCGGTCACTAGTAAATCCCGGTCAAAATAGACCAGGAGAGACCGGGAATTACCGATAGGAGTACATCCCTCTATAAATAGATTTTCGGAATATTTAGGTCATCAACTCATCATTCTATTTACATGTACAACAATAACATACCATAATAACCCACTGTGTACTACAAAATGATAAATAAAAAATACACCGAAGAGCGCGATTTATTGACGGAAAAAAGTTTGCATTGCAAAATTCTCCAGTTCGCTATTCATTGTACATATCGCGATATTTCATTTTTAATTAATAATTAAACACCCTCATACCGATCGGAATGATCGGCTTTTATTATGACCGACTAAAAGGCTCGAGAAGTTGCTGTCGCCCTTTCACAAAATCTGATTTCATTCCATAAGAGGCGCCGCGCTTCGGCGCGGACGCCAATAACAAAATATGGGCAACCAAAGTAAGTCAAAGACCTTGCATAGCAAAACACACACCATGAGCATCAAAAAGGTCATGTTTGTAATTTTCTTAATCAATCAAGGTTCTGCTATTTAAATTGTCGTATCAAAGGGTAAATCTGTAAATGCCAAGTTTTACAAAGGAAAAGTCTTTCATAAATTAAAGAAATATTTCAAAAACCGTCAACAAGCAACTGGTCTCCGTGGTGTCAGGTTGATGCATGACAAAATGCTTCGTCACACAAAGCCGGCATTGTACGAGTATATCTGAACAAGACCACCGCAAGGCGGAGCATTATATGCTCGAAAGTATTTTTTCTCTAAAGCTGTTAATCCTATAAAATTTTACAGCTGTAGGTTGATTAATTTGCATTTATAACATGGTGGCGAGTATTTTGAAGGATTGAAATAATTATTTTGGCACTGTTTGTTAAGCACTTCTGAAAATTGACCCAGTTGCAAATGCATTCATATCTGAACACCTGTCATACTTAAGGCCATTTTTTAGCTAGACTATTTTTTTTTTGGAAAAAAAGTAGAGGTATTGCTACAGACGCCGTGGCGTTGCCGTTGCCGATGCTGTTCCCATCCGCAAACTTGTACCTGGATCATAACTTTTTAGCTCACCTTGCACAAAGTGCAGGTGAGCTTTTAGGATGGCCAACCAATGCGTCCGGCATCCGTCCACATTTTATTCAAACGACATCTTCTACAAGACCACTTGGCCAATATTAATGAAACTTGGCAGGAATACTCTTTGTATGAAGCTTTATCAAGATTGTTCAAAGAATGCCATTCTATGCTAAACTCTGGTTGCTATGGCAACTAAAAGAAAAAACTTAAAAGTTCTTATACTTCAAAATGGAAAGGGCTAGAGCTTAGATATTTTTCACAATGCATTAGCTTCTTAGTTCCTACAAAGTATATTCAAATTATGGTCTAAAGTTGAAAATCGGTCTCTGTTTTGGGAGTTAAAGGTTTTTTTTTATTGCAAGGTTATATAGACTTTCTTTGTAGGGATAAATTGAGATAGTGTATCTTGTATTTTTTGTCTCAACAGACATAATGTTATGAAGATTTTTTTTTTGTTAAAGCATAAGAAGGATGAAAAGTTTGTTGAATGTGAATGTTAATTCAAAACAGAGTCAATCAGAATAGCACAAATTTGAGAGCTACAGTGAAGTTGATTTCCCTATTCAATAATGGATTCTTCCATTAATTTCGTAACACCATCAGAAAGGAAGACTGTGTCATTTCCGAAATACAATGTAAAATATTTCGGTTCTTAACAATGACTTGCACATTTTATTGTGTAAGATATTGCACAAAGAAACGAAAGTGAATAAAAATGTTGTTTTTTTTCCGCAGAAATTAGTTGATAAAGATAAAAGTTTAATTTACAGTACGGATATTACTTTTTGTATCCTTCCGGTTTGCGGGAAAAATCATATTTCAACATCGTCTATACCGCTCCTACTGAAGATGAATTATGTCATAATATTTCATTCTAAGAACAAACATACGATTCAAATCATTAAATAATGCATACCATTCAGTCTATGAAAAAACTGTGCGTCAGAAAACATCTGTATCAATCTGACCTCGAGTTGAGATTATAAATTATACTAAACCGGAAGTACATGACTAAACGTCCGCCAATCAGGAAAATTGAGAAATTTTGTAACATAAACTCGTATTTCATAACAAAGAAGTAAATATGAATACAATTATCGGTGTGCTTCGTTGAAACAGGTATTTTGTTAACTATTTGTGAAGTATTAAGGCATGACATTCAGTATTTATGTAAATATCACCTCCCAACGTCCCGTGTTATGATTTATAAAATTATACATGTACACATGTGTTATTGACCTCAATAGATGTAAGTGAAAATGAAACAATAATTATGGTAATTATCCATGGTGCTAGTATTATACTTAATTATCTTTATCATATTGTTAACTAAGCAAGAAAATTACGTAATTTTAAAATAACTTAACCTCACAATATAATCAATTTAAACTTGAAAATCTTCTCAAAATGACTTCCCAAACAGTAATTTTTGAATTCATTTTTGAAACATGAAAATGGTTCATGTAGAGAAATATAAGAAGAACAAGAGCCACCACCGGGCAGGGTTAAGGGGCCTCCGTGGCCGAGTGGTTAAAGTCGCAGACTTGAGATCACAGGTCCCTCACCACTGTAGGTTCGATCCTCACTCGGGTCGAAATCTTTCATGTGAGGAAGCCATCCAGCTGGCTTACGGAAGGTCGGTGGTTCTACCCAGGTGCCCGCTCGTGCCTGAAATAATGCCCGAAGGGGCACCTGGGGTCTTCCTCCACCAATAAAGCTGGAAAAAAATCGACGAAAAAATCTCGGCGGGACGCTCTAGGATGACCCGACTTGAGTGTACGGTCGCCCATATGGGCTTTCCGGCGGCGACCTTAAAATAAACGAAAAAAAAAAAAAAAAAAACCGGGCAGGGGCAACGCTCGACTTTTTACTTTTTCTAAAAGCAAACATAGAAAGGTTTGAACATATCTTAATGTTTTCTTTTTATAAATTTAGTTGGTCTGTCTTGTCACAAGAATAGAAACACGCAATTCTATAAATAGAAACACGCAATTCTATAAATAGAAACACGCAATTCAATAAATAGAAAGACGCAATTCTATGAATAGAAACACGCAATTCTATAAATAGAAACACGCAATTCTATAAATAGTAACAAGCAATTCTATAAATAGTAACACACAATTCTATTAGTAGTAACACGCAATTCTATAAATAGAAACACGCAATTCTATAAATAGTAACACGCAATTCTATAAATAGCACAATTCTATAAATAGCAACACGCAATTCTATAAATGGTAACACGAAATTCTATAAATAGAAACACGCAATTCTAAAAATAGTAACATGCAATTCTATTAATAGAAACACGCAATTCTAAAAAAACAACAACACGCAATTCTATAAATAGTAACATGCAATTCTATAAATAGAAACACACAATTCTAAAAATAGAAACATGCAATTCTATAAATAGAAACACGTAATTCTAAAAATAGTAAAGCGCAATTCAATAAATAGTAACATGCAATTCTAAAAATAGTAACACGCAATTCTATAAATAGAAACACCCAATTTTATAAAAAGTAACACGCAATACTAAAAATAGTAACACGCAATTCTAAAAATAGTAACACGCAATTCTATAAATAGAAACACGCAATTCTAAAAATAGTAACACGCAATTCTATAAATAGAAACAGGCAATTCTAAAAATAGTAACACTCAATTCTATAAATAGAAACAGGCAATTCTAAAAATAGAAACACGCAATTCTTAAAAAAGTAACAGGCAATTCTAAAAATAGTTACAAGCAATTTCTATAAATAGTAACACCCAATTTCTAAAAATAGAAACACGCAATTCTAAAAATAGAAACACACAATTCTATAAATAGTAACACTCAGTTCTAAAAATAGTATCATGCAATTCTAAAAATAGAAACACGCAATTCTATAAATAGTAACAAGCAATTCTAAAAATAGAAACATGCAATTCTAAAAATAGAAACACGCAATTCTAAAAATAGTAACACTCAATTCTATAAATAGAGACATGCAATTCTATAAATAGAAACATGCAATTCTATAAATAGAAAAACGTAATTCTAAAAATAGAAACACGCAATTCTATAAATAGTAACACCCAATTTCTAAAAATAGAAATACGCAATTCTAAAAATAGAAACACGCAATTCTATAAATAGTAACACGCAATTCTTAAAATAGTATCATGCAATTCTAAAAATAGAAACACGCAATTCTATAAAAAAGTAACAAGCAATTCTATAAATAGAAACATGCAATTCTAAAAATAGTAACACGCAATTCTAAAAATAGTAACATACAATTGTAAAAATAGTAACACACGCAATTTATAACAATAGAAACACCTAATTCTATAAATAGTAACACGCAATTCTAAAAATAGAAACACACAGTTCTTAAAATAGAAACACGCAATTCTAAAGATAGTAACACGCAATTCTAAAAATAGAAACACGCAATTCTAAAAATAGTAACACGCAATTCTATAAATACTAACAAGCAATTTGTAAAAATAGAAACACGTAATTCTATAAATAGTAAAACACAATTCTAAAAATAGAAACACGCAATTCTAAAAATAGAAACACACAATTCTATAAATAGTAACATGCAATTCTATAAATAGTAACACGCAATTCTATAAATAAAAGCACGCAATTCTAAAAATAGAAACATGCAATATACATTGTTGTTGATGATGATAGATATGTATGTATGTATATATATGAGCCGTTCTCCAGAAAAACCTGCAATTATGACCAAAATATCGAATTTGAGGTTTTCATCATTTTCCTGTAGAATGCAAAAGAAATTTTGAAATTATCTCAAAAGTTACCCGAGATACAGCCTTTCGCAATAAGGCACTGTCATGTACATAATCATGTAGAAATAAATATTTCAATATACCTCATATGAAACTTATAAGCAATTGAAACAAGTACAACTAGGTATACATGTAGTTTGTAATATATTCATTATACTTGTTTACAGAAACCATTAGATAATAACATAAAAAATCATCATAACAGGAGTAAGATAATGTCTTTTCTATCCGTTGCCATGGTAACATAAGTGTTCTTCTAAGGCTCTCCTGGACATGTTTCATCTTGAAATATAGGTCGCACATAGGGCCGAACTGTGCTGTAAAGATATCTGCGTCGTGCAGCAGACATTCCACCTGGTTGCAGTACTTGTGGCAAGTGTCCCCGTTCAAACTGAAAGTTGTTTGATTTCATGATGGAGAACGTCTCCTCGGCTTTATCGCAGCTCTCTTTAACCATTCCAGGATGATCTCGGCTCATACGAAAATATTGATACTTTCTGAAAGGGGTAAAATATACATGTTAATGCCATTATGAAAATTTGTATTATAATGATAACTATAGAAGCACTTTCAGGATTAAATTTGTTCAATCAAGATGATAAAATGTTATACTTAACATGTATAGTCAAACATATGTTAGATACTACCTCTGAATAGGAACCACATGACCACATGTTTTGTTTCAAATTATCACATTCAAAGTGCAGTGTGTTTAACCTGTAAATAAAGACCACCCGTCAATAAAGACCACAGAACATACCCGATTGATCTTTATATATAAGTTTGACTGTAATGTATGCACTTCATAGTTATGTTCAAGTATATTTTACAATATCTCTACTTAAGCTGACAAAAACGCAAAACTCTACTTTTTACTCTTAAATTACCTGATGCCTTGGAGCGGTTTGAAGTACGTTTTCAGAAATCCTTTCCAGTCTCGCCATGTCCATGTAGGGTACCGGATACACTGGCTTGTAGATGATGACTGATTTACAACTTCCGTAAGTTGGCCAAGAGCATCCGTGTCTGTCCTGCGGTAAAGTTGTTTTATGCGGGCAAAACCAGCATCAACATGGCAGCGAGCGTGACCAGGTATCTGCATCATATACTCTATCTTCTCCTGACGTCCAGACAGAACACGCCACATTAAATATCCCAGCATATAGTAGTTTTTATTCTGTCCTGAAATAGAAATAAATACAGTAAAAAAATAAAATAGTTGCTGTACTATGTTGAGTTTAATTAGATGTGGTAATTAAATCTTGCAAATTCACATTAAAATCATCAATATTTGTTATTATTATGATAATATTATGAATATCAGTGTGTGAAAACGTGTGATAAGGTTGCCGACTTTTATTATTATTAACCCTGCACCATCTGCAGGAAAAGTTTAACAGTTTTTTAATCAGATGATAGGCCATTTCGTCAGGTTCCAAGACGTTTGTCACTGACAATGCTTCTTACAACTTTGAAGCAAAGTGGATTAAAGCAGAGGACATTTTCAGCAGACAACAATTTTTTAATGTTAAAGATTTATGTTTCAGAATATTTTATGCTAATTGAATTGTTTGTGAACAAAGTTTGTGATATAATATCGGTTGACTTGTATAAATTTCTTTGATAACTGACTATGAACGGCATTGATCATATAATTAACATTATGTGTACGAACCGATAGAAAGTGCTATTAAAAGTTATTCATATAAACACCAAAGTACATTTAAGTATTGAACTAATTTGTAGCAAAACAGTGTTGTTCTTTTTTTACAATTTATGCACACGTGCATGTGTGCACGTTCAACGTATAACGCAATGAGTGATGAATTATTACAAAACGCCATTTTGCTATAAATAATTAAGTAAATAATTTCAATAAATTTATAAGGCACTTTATGAGGAACATACCTGGGCAATTATCGGCATGTAGTGAAATTGTTGGTCCCTCCGCGTGGTCCCTTTCTATCACCCAGTCCACCATACTGATAACAGCGTTAGGTCCGTGAGTTTGAGTACCATCAGGGCCAATAGTCTCATTCTCGTCTACAAGGAAGTTGTATTGTGTTGATGTTCCGTCATTGCGTACACCAAACAATTGCACTTTGCGCAATGTCATAAAATAAGTTGGCCCTATCTGTCTTGAATGGTGTGGTAGCCATAAATTCTGGCTGAAATCAAAGGTGAAATGAGAATGTCGCCTGTCCCCTGTCTCAAACAGACCTTTAGCATATGCAATGCATTTGTTGTAGACTTCTCTTTCATTTTGTGCGTTGACAATGTGCTCTCTAGGATTTGCGGTGCCCTGCAATTTTTCATCCTCGGTTCTTGAATCCATCACAACTTTTCTTAATTTTTCACAAGTTGCACAAACGTCGTCGCGTGGAGATGCAATTTTGATGTGTGGTAAACATTGCTTCCAGATGTTGCAGAAAGTTTTATAATGAACAGCCCTTTTTGTTGGTTCAGATTCAAGGCACGATGTTTCGTATTTCTTGTGAATATCAAGTTTTGTAGTAGCACTTGGTAAGTAAACTGGTGGCATGTTGTCGGATCCACGTGGTGCAGCCGGTTGTGGTATACCTATGTCTTCAGCAGTTTGGGAAACATATGTCACCGCATGTTTAATATCTTCAAACTTTAAAGATTTGACAGGTTTTTTCCCTTTGTTGCCGTGAATTCTTTGAACCACACCATGCTGATCAACATGTGTTAGGATATTTTGAAGAGCGCTCCGCTTGATATCAAAGGTCAACATAAACACAGTCCTACACACTGGTTTCCCAACTAATGAAAAGTCATGGTGACCTTTCTGACGTTTCTTCCCGCGCTTTGTCAATTCATTCTGAGGGCTGTTTACTACTGTTGCCATTATATACAGTTCCTTGTCTTGCTTTTCCATTTCCCTAATAGTCAATATGTGATCAAAAATGTCAGAAATAGTAAACTGTTTAATGCAGTTTTTCTTGCACCCACAACCATTCTTATGATAAAGGGTAATTCTGTTCACGTCTTCGTCATTTTGGGGCAGATCACAATCAACTTCTGCTTCACCCTCGCTGTCACTAGTAACAGAAGCCCCTGTTGTGTCATCTGGAAGCGTGTCTATGTAGTCTTGGACCCGCCGATCAACATCTAACTCGTGATCATCTTCGTCCGAGTCTAAACACAGGGTAGATACATCAACCTCCTCCTGCGATCCCCAGGGTGTCGAAACGGGCGTCACACCAAAATGCTCGGAAAGCAAACTCTCCAAATCCTGTAAGATAAATAAATCAGGTGAGTACTGACAATTATGACAAAACATACAGCTTCTGTGCTAATTAATGGGCTAATATAAAATAAAAATATTTCAGTCACTGCAGAATACAAATTTTCCTTTAACATACAAATGCTTGTCCACAAAAAAATCATACACAGACTGCATTTTATTTCAATTAAAGGTTAATTTGCTTGATAAAAAAATTTAATTTTACACAGAATTCTACATAGCAGTTTATAAAATATGATTGTTAAAAAAAAAGAAAAAGAAAAAAAAAGGTTCGCGCGTCAGGATCGAACCAGCAAAACACTGACAGCATTCGTGTTCAGTACAGTATAAATTAAGTGATTTAACCTTAATCGTTCAGATTTAGATCAATAGCATACCCATTCCGAACCAAAACCAACTAAATTTTCTGAAATTTTAATAAAACTTATCTTCGTTGAAATATATTGACATTATTAAAATAAATAATAGAGATCTATATCTACGGAGTCCTAAATAATTTTTGAAATATTGATTCGATGTCATTCTGGTAGTGGTGGGGTACACAGAAATGTCTTCCAAATTTAGCGAATACATTAATTTCATCTGAAAAACAATCTTAACGAGTATGTCAAGAAATGTGTGAGAGCGAAATCAATCAACTCTTTACATGTTTATTACTGTGTTGCTCGGTATAAGTTACAACAATCACGCTATATTATTTTGTTTACGCGCCATATTTTCCTGATTCACTCTTGCGTAAAATACATCTATAAGGGAACAATTGAACAATTAATGTGCGGCATACCTGGTTCAGAGTTGATAAAATATATAAATACAACATACCTCTATATCGTTATCCATTTTAATATCCAGAAAATGTCAAAATTTATCATGTAAACACTGATACATAAAGGTCACTGAACTCACATGTGCTTTCAAGTATGACGTCATATTTATCGGGAAATTCCCAACGTCATAATCGATGTCATTTTGGCAGGTTTTCCTGGAGAACGGCTCATATATATACACAAACACACACACACCAATAAATATATAATTATGGTCATTTAATGCACAAATCTGAGAAAATTCAGTAATTTAACCTTCAAGGTCAAGGTCATTAAAGAGCCCGAGCAAATTTGGGTTTGATAAACAACAAGGTCTGGTCCTTAAGAATGTTCTATTATAATATGAAGTTGATCCCTTCAATAATAGCAAAGTTACAGTCAGATACATGCCAAAACAATGAAAATTTCAATAATTTGACCTTCAAAGACAATGCCATTAATGAGTGAAGATCAAGGTCTGTTGGGTTATTTTTAAGAGTTATCCTTGAAGATTATTATGTTCAAGTTTCAAGACAATCCATTAAAAAAAAACAAAGTTACAATAATTTGACCTCAATCCATTCAAAAATAAAAAAGTTACAGCCATTAACAGCATGAACAAGCAAAATTTGGACTTTTAACCTTGAAGGTCAAGGTCATTTATGGATGAAGGTCAAGGTTAGTGTGGTCTACTGAAAGGTCTTGTCCCAAGGCTTGTTGTGGCCAAGTATGAAGACAATACACCAAGAAATAAAAAAGTTATGATCCAGGTACAAGTTTGCGGACGGCAACGCCGACCTGACTATCAATACCTCTACTTTTTTTTTCAAAAAAAAAGTCGAGCTAAAAACTGAATTGACTCATGAAAATTTTGGTCAAACAGTCTGCCATGTGAAATTCTGACCTTCCTGAGATCCCTGCTGTGTGTTGTTGTTTTTTTTTTTAGAAAGGGTGTTCTAATATGATAAACCACAGATGCTGGGGCCAACATGATATCCCTGAGTAAACACTATCAAAAAATATTTTAATATTTAAACACTAGTGGGATATCTGTTACAACTATAATACTGGTTTTCGAAAAAAAAAATACTGTTTACCATCATGTATTGAGACTTGATTCGGGGCAGGCAGGTGAATTGGTTGGGCCATTTTTCGTAACAGTTTTCTCAGCAACTACTTATCTGAGCCTCATGATATTTAGTATGCAGCATTAACACATTGTCCCATACCATGGGATTCGATTTTAGGTCTGTCGCTCATCCACTTCATGTTTACTGACTTAGTTAAATTCATAATAATGGTCAATGGTACAAATTTTTCTTAAAAATTTTTCTTAAAAATTTTCTCATTAGTTAAATTCATAATAATGGTCAATGGTATGAAATTTTCG